>NW_007930857.1:56167-81944 GCF_000280675.1 Beauveria bassiana ARSEF 2860
AAGACGAGGTCTGGAAAGCCCTGGTGGACGCCCAGCCCGATATCGAAGGCGAAGACTCCGATGTGGATGAAGGCTTTGATGACTTTGATGAAGAGGAAATGGCTTCTTTGGACGGATCATCGCCGGCCATGTCTCTGGATGATGATGAGTCGGACGGTGGCGTTTCTATCGAAGGAGAAGACGACTCTGACGGGTTCGTAGAATTCAACGATGAAGACGAGGAGGAGGAAGAGGACAGCAAGAAGGCGGACAATAAGAAGAAATCGGCGAGACGCAAGATGATCAAGGGCCTGCCTACGTTTGCTTCGGTGGATGACTATGCAGAGCTTCTGGCAAATGAGGAGGAAGATTTTTAGACAGAATAAGCTAAAAGCGGCCTTGTGTATATTTTTGAATTCATGAATAAATGCTATAACCAGTCTCCGAAGCCAGGGCCCGACAGAGAGGCCTGGGAGGCTTTTTGTCTGTCCACGAGTACTCGGCGGTGGAAGCGTCACAGCCTTCGCCACCCATCCGTCGTGAATCGAGAACTCCCAGCGCTCCCAGCACTATCATTCATGTTGTTTCTACCGGGCGTTGATATATCAAACAAAAGTATTTCGGTCCTTCAGGCGAGCCCTCGGTTAGCTCCGCGTCCTTGCCACCCATCCTACTCGCGTATCAGAGATAATACTAATCATTACGACATATCATCCTAAAGATGACCGAAAAATTGCCCCGATAAAAGTACTCGGTTACAAATACTACCTGACAATGTGTATATTGGCATGATCACTGCGAGCCGTCTTACCTGATTCTCGTACATGTATACATACATACATATGAATATAAATGCAATAGCTCGCCCGCTATTGAGGCGTTTCTGGAGTGAGCCGGCCGTACTGCTAGGGCAATCCTTGTGCAGACGAGGCTGACGTCTCATGCATGATTGTCGCAGTCAAATATTTACCATGATTTCGTTATATCTCTAAGATTGGTCTCATGTCCGATGCAATAAAACGAGCGAGGCGGGACGGCGAGGAGCACATGATCTAAATTATGCATCCTTGATTCTACCCAGGCGGGGCCCAATAATCCCGAATATCGGCACAAAACGCAACTGATGACTAAATATGAAGGGCAATAGCAGGCTTGCATGGCGGCTGCTGCCTTAAATATCACGACCCTGTGGCCGCCGAGGAGTCGCTTTGCAGAAGGGTGATTGCAAATGTGCTCTACAATTCAAAGCTCAAATTTCTCTTTATTCGTGCAGACGTACTATATCATTGCTTTGACGCAATTCGGCAGAAATGACAGATTCAAACTTTACTGAAGCTTTGTACAACGAGATTGCCGAGTCGTACGAGGAAGCATACACCGACGATCCTGGAATTACTCAGGCATTCGAACGATTGAAAGAATCACATGCTCCTGGCTCCTCAATTTTAGATGTTGGTTGCGGCCCTGGAGGCCCGGCATCGCGCCTCATCGCGGCCGGGTATAACGTCACGGGCATTGATGTGGCCCAGGGAATGATTGACATTTGCCAGAAGTTGCCATCCGGCACTTTCTTGAAGGTGGATATGATGAAATATGAGACAGAGGCTCATTTTGACGGGATTTTATCCCTTTTTAGCCTTTTTCAGGTCTCCTACGCGGCCACCTACTCGATGATCTTCAAAATGGCGTCTTGGCTGCGGCCTGGCGGCACGCTTGTTCTCGCCGTTATTGCAGGGGAAGATTACATTCAGGATGTGTCTCAGCTCTCTAAGCTACGACAAAACCAACACGTTGAAAACGCTGACACCAGCTTTATGGGCCGCCTTGTGCCTTCTACATTGCTCACCGCCAAAGAATGGTTGCGAATCGTGCAAGAAGCTGGCTTCGTGGTGCAGTCTGTCGACCGTCACGATTTTGAAGTAGCTGGTTTCGACTCCACTGAGAAGCACTTATTCATTACAGCAAAGAGAACTCATTTGGAACCTCTTTTTGGACCGTTCCCTCTACCCGCGGTCAAAAGAGGCCCATGTGTGCTGAGCGAGAGCGCGTGGAGAGCCTTTGCCGAGCGTCTGACACGCCACGACCTAGACTATGTCCTAGAGGCTGTCAAAGGCAACAAAGAAGTGCTCGATGTCGGAAGTGGTCATGGAGGTGAGTATATCATTCATTTTGAATAAAGGATTCTGACCACGCACCGTACAGAACTTCCGCTTTCCATTGCTAAGAAGGTTGGTAAAGCCTACGCTGTTGAACCTAACAGCGATCGCAACGGTCTACTGGTAAAGAATTGCTCCGAAGCTCCAGTTCAGGTATACAAAGGAACAGCAGAGAATCTCCCGTTTGAAGACAACAAGTTTGATGCCGCCGTGGCTGTCTTCATCCTGGACTACGTGGACGATCTTGAGCGATCTCTCCGAGAGATGGCTCGAGTGGTTGATCCTGCTGCCCCAAACGCACGCATCGTCATTGTCCAAGGCACACCTGATAATGAGGCAATCAATTTCATCAATAGAGCATGTGCGCATATTGCCGAAGAGAGCATGGCCCAGGGAGAATCGGCAGTTAGCCACCAGGGCCTGCTTCTCGCGACCGCCGCACGCGTGTTTACCCAGCATGGCTTTGGTGACATCCAAGTCCGCCGCGTGCCTACGGATTGCGTCTGCAGCTTCCCTGAGGCGGACCTCAGTACTCGCTGCAAGGTTGCGGCAAATATACTGACAGATATCTGGTACAAGGATCACCAGAGGGTCGAGGACATGAGGGCAGCCTTTGAGCCAATACTGGAGGAGCATTTCTCTAGCTGCCCATGGAAAGTGGGCGATCAAGCCGTGCTACTGATGGCGAAGCCCACAGTCGAGCCCTCGGCAGTTCGCATGAAAGTTTGAAGGGCCATCTTTTCGTTAATATTCTCGCGAGCGTCTCAGTCAAACAAATCTCGGCATGGCGGGTGCGGCCTGGTGTGAGCTGCCATGTACTATATGCAGAGAAAGCAAAGCAACAAGCGTGTTCACCTGTAGCTGACTACAACTATGAAGTAGGCTGCATCATTGATTGAGTGCTTTTGTCAGATCATGCAGTTGGCTGCATTCAATTCGAGCAACGCTTCCGGAGCTTTGCAGTGGGCTCAGTGGCAACCATGCTGGCTCCCTTAACATTGTTTAGATGTTGGCTCGCTTAGCACAGTGCATCCAGTCACCATTTCAAACTGTTAGCAGCTGATGTGACTTCGTTACTCCCTCTTATCCACGCACGTAGACAGGGCCTCGCGAGGATTCAGGCATCTCAACAAATTTCGCTGCACGCCTCCCTTTGAGCCCTTGTACAGGGCTAATGAGGTCGATGAAGCGCTTGTAAGGGCATTGGCTCAACAGATTGAAGATGCTGCTGTTCAATATTCACCAAAAAACTTCAATCTTCTCAGACATGCGTACGGAACGGATACAACGGAGAGCGATTCCATGAACAAGTCCGATGAGCGCGGTGGGTCCGGCCGGACAACAGGAAGTCCCATGCGCTCAATTGCGCCTTGCCTCGGGCCAAAAATTCAAAGCCGTCAGCCAAAGTAAGCGTCACGTCTGGAGGGTTTTACAAGCAACCTCGTCCTCTCTCTCTCACCTCTATCGCCATAAAAACACCGTCCGCGGCCGTCGCCATGTTCAGTCAACGAATTGTCCATTCTGGCCGCCGAATCGCGCAGGCAGCGACTCGATCCACAGTCAGGAACGGCGGCACGCGACGAGGCTATGCCAGAGAGGCCAGCTCCACGTCTGGTGAGTAGGAACCGGAGTTTTCGTGCGATTCTGTTGAGAAGATCTCGCCAAGGTCGGGGTTTGCATATCTTGTTCTCTTCCGCGTGCCTGCACTCAAATTAGCCACGCCCTGCTAACCACGAAATCCTTAACGCTCCTCAGCTTCCTCGAAAACCACCACGGCTCCGCCTCCTCCTCCTCCCCGAAGCAACTCTGGCAGCAGAATTGCCCTCTACGGACTCGTATTCACAACGATTGGCGCAACCGCCACGTGGAAGACCATGACGCTGGCCGGCATGGGGTTCTACTCGGACGAGGATAGCAACGCGCGAGCGGCGGCGCACGCGTCGGCGCATGGCGACGAAACGACGCAGCGTATTGAGGCGACCATCAACGCGCACCCGCTCGTGGCGCAGCTGCGCGCGCGGCCCGAGATGACCGAGTCGCGCCCGCACATGAAGATGCCGTCGTCGTACCGAGAGCGGACGCTGACGGGCGGCGCGCTGCTTGGGCCCGGCAAGATGGTGGTGCCGCCATTCTCGTGGACCGAGGACGGCGGCAAGTCGCTCGTCGGCGTGTCGTACGTCGGTGCTGATCTGTGCGGCCACCCGGGCATCGTCCACGGCGGCTTCATTGCCACCATGCTCGACGAGGGGCTCGCCCGCTGTTGCTTCGGTGCCCTGCCGCACAATATTGGCGTCACGGCCAATCTCAGCATCGACTACCGCAAGCCCATGCCCGCCGACAGCTTTCTGGTGCTGCGGGCCACGACGACAAAGGTCGACGGCCGCAAGGCCTGGGTCAAGGGACATATTGAGCTGCTGCAGGATGAGGGCGCCGAGCCCGTCATCTTTGCCGAGGCCACGGCCATGTTTGTGTCGCCAAAGCACGCTGCGGTAAGTGGGAGGCGACACATGGCGACTTTGAGAAGTGATTGGGTGCTAATACGACCATGATAGGTTATGCCGAAGATTCAGTAACTTCTGCGGTTGCCGGAAGCCAATTTCGGCCTCATCACCCCGGTGCATAATGGAAGAAGCTGGCTGCCATGCGACCCATGACGATGATAATCGCAATGCAACCGACAGGCGACTGCAAATCCATTTTTATATTCGAGATCAAGACAAAGGTGGCTTTTCTTTTTTTTAAAAATTTCAATTTCAATTTCCGTTTCCGTTCCTTCAGCGGGTTTACTTAGATTGCGATAGAGGACACGGGCGCATCTCAAGCCGACGCAAATATAGACTATATACTAGACTGGGGGAGGATGGAGTCGAATAGATGTACAAAGAAGTCATAACGTATGTCCCATCATTCCAGAGCCATCGGCTTTGTACCGCGCAGTCACAGTCGACCATATACTGTATGTATAGTCGCAAAGCTAACTAATGTATAGCACCCTTTTTGTATGTGGGGAGCGGAACCTCGGTGCGTCGGAATGTCGCCATCAGTGCGCCAAATTAGTTTTTTCCTGTTACCTCAGACGCAGTCAAAAATACCAGTCGCTGGAGAATCAAGTTGACTTGTGTGTGTCTGTATTTGTAAGAATATATGTACTGCAGTAATTCAGTACAAGACCTGAGAAAAATCAAACGTTGGATACAGACAGTTTGACCCATACTTTATTGCCGTCATCCCACGGATCTCGTCTTACACCGTTCTGTCTGACGTGCAACCTCCCACCACAAATCTTTGCAGCTGGGAGGCGCATATCACGCAATAGCTAGCCCAAACCCACACAACGGCTCTCCCGTATCCAGGCACAGGAGTTTAATATCCAACCTTTTTTTTTTTTTTACCTCTCTCCTTTCACAATTCAACTTTGCAAATTCACCTCTTCTTCAACCCCGACTCCTCAGCACACAGTTCGTCGCAATGGCTACGTGAGTATAATACGGCCCCTCCTCCCGCGCAGTGACATGCATGCACCACCACCCATTATCATTTACCAGACGTTCGCCAGCTAACAACATGAACCAAAAGCAACATTACCTGGCACCCGTCCCTCTCGCGCGCCGAGCGCAACCAGCTTCGCGGTCAGCGCGGCCTCACCCTCTGGCTCACGGGTCTCTCCGCGTCCGGCAAGTCGACCGTCGCCACGGCCCTCGAGCAGCACCTGCTGCACTTGGGCATCACGGCCTACCGTCTGGATGGCGACAATGTGCGCTTCGGCCTCAACAAGGACCTCGGCTTCTCTGAACAGGACCGCAATGAGAACATCCGCCGCATTGCCGAAGTAAGTCTTCGATTTTTTTTCCTCCCATGTTTTTCTCTTGTTCTGTTGCTCCTCGCTGCGCTCGCTTTGAGCTTGCGAGATTTCAAAGCGCAATTCGAAACTTGCTCGCATTCAAAAGGCAATTTTTTACTAAGACAGCCCCCCAAACAGGTCGCCAAGCTCTTCGCCGACTCGTCTGCTATTGCCATCACCTCCTTTATCTCGCCGTACCGCGCCGACCGCGACTCGGCCCGCGCCCTGCACGCCGCCGTCGCCGCCGGCAACACCGACGAGCCCCTCCCCTTTGTCGAGGTCTACGTCGACGTGCCCCTCGAGGTCGCCGAGCAGCGCGACCCCAAGGGCCTCTACAAAAAGGCCCGCGCCGGCGAGATCAAGGATTTTACCGGCATCTCGGCCCCTTACGAGGAGCCCTCAAACCCGGAGATCACCATCAAGACCCACGAAAACACCGTCGAGGAGTGCGTGGCCCAAATCACAAAATGGCTCTCAGACAAGGGCTACATCAAAACGGCCTGAAATGTATAGCTGGTTTAAGAAAACATACGAGTAAAATTCAACAAGGGATCAATGCCCCAGTCACGTAAATCTACGCAATCTTGCCAAAGCGAATGACACGACACATCACTGCTGAGGTCGGGCGTCTCCTCTTCTCGCATAATGAGAAGCGTCGTAATCAAAACGTCTAGGTAAGCCAGAAAGAAGTCACGGCCCGTAAGCCGATAAATAGACGCCATACAGTACAGTCTTCTCTGCGCTCGAGCTCTGTATCTATGGAAACTCCACCTGGTAGTACACGTACGCCGTGTATTCCTGACCTTCGCCTGTCGCCAGTCCCGCTGCCGCCATCTCTGAGCTGAATGCCGCGTCGTCCTTTGTCACACGTCCGCGCTTGTCCCGTCCAAATGCATTGCCACCTAGGAATGCATATTTGTTGTCAAGTGCGGCCTTGACCTTGTCCGATTGCTTCGTCGTCGTCTGCATCGTGTTAACGTCACTTTGTGCTTAGACCCAATTGATCATCGAGTTGCTCACCTTGATCAGCGCCGATAGATACTCTAGAGGCAGACCGTATCTGAGGACTGCTTCGACGAACACTCGCAATGTCAAGACGTGTATCCAAACCATGACACTTTCGCTCCAGCCGGTACGTCCCATGCGCAGAGCCTCGCCACAGACCTTGCGTTCCTCATTGGTGACGCGATCTAATTCGCGCTGCTCCTCTTCACGGCCACCCTCGACATATTTAAATTGACGAGGCGTCCACTTCTGCTCGCGACATTTTTGCAAGAATTCAGCGCTGTGTTTTTTAAAAGTCGTGACGGCAAACAGGGTGAATTCTTCGTCTTGATCAATCTCAACAGAGGAGCGTGGAACAACCATGGGTGCCAATGTCTCGTATTCCTTGAGGAAGTCTTTCTTGAAGTTTTTGGGCACTGCGATCAGGTGGGTTTCGAGGTATTCGGAGTCGGTAACGAGTAATGAGGGGTCGACAATGGGGGCCAGGGACTTGGTGGCAAGATTTCCCCTAACGAAATTAGAATTCGTTTTGAACCATAGTCGAAAAACTTTACTGTTGTCTTCGCTGCAAAGAGGCAAGATTTGTCTTGACAGCGTTGTATTGGTTGAACTTGGTTTTGACATCGTTGTCGATGGTAACCAGCTCCTTTTGAGGCATTAGCAACAAGATATCCCGAGAGCTGTTTATATATGTGCAACCTTTTGTAGCGTATCAATAAGCTCGCTGAGAGGCTTGTCGGAACGGTATCGAACCTTATTCCAGTTGAAGTTGCTAAGGTAGTGGTCGGTGGGCTCTGCCTCCGCTGTCAGCGCCGTCTAGGACAATGGCAATCAGCAGACCATACTATCGTTGACCATCTTGTAGGACGCCAGTCGGTCCGGGTCGCCATCGAGCACAGAGTGTAGAGAATCGGCAACCTTGGCCACGACGGCCTCGCAGTTGGCTTCGAGCTTGGCCAAGTCGTCGGCGTGCTGTACTAGTCCATCAAGGGTGCCAATCTTGAAGTCGGGAATTTTGAAGGGCACAACATTTCCATTGTCGCCAACTGTGCCACGGAGAGACGACAAGGCATCGTCGCGGTGGCTTGAGTCAAAAGCGCTGAGGGGCAGCGAGACTACGGCGTACTTGGCCGACATCGTACGTCTGGCTCTGCGTGGGCGAGGGGAAGGGGGTTACGGGGAAACGGACAAGGCCGCAGGAGGTGCGAGAAAATTTCGGCTTGAACCTCAAGTTCAGCAACCAAAAGTCAGCGTGCGGAGGATTAAAAGATAGATGGTCCGCGGGTGTAGGAGTCGTATGTCGTCTGGGGCCGAGATGAAGCTTGCCCGAACAATGACGAAGAGCCCGCTGGCAAGTTAGCGCGTTGTGCTGTGGCACAGGCTGTGGCACAACCTGCTGTGGCGGAGGTTCTGTGGCGTCCACCTACCTACCTACCTAGGTACCTATGTGTTCTAACTAGGTACGTTGCCGGCTTGCCAGCTCGACGGTTGGCCGTTGATCATGTTACAATGCTGCACGCACCACCACACCCGCAGATTTCAGCCTCCGGCGGCATTTTTTTGTGCCAGCAGCCATCCGGCTCCCTGTTATCCACCTACCTACCTAGATGCCTAGGTAGGGGTGCTATGTACAGTGAGTGCCTCCAGGTACTTGTGAACAGCATTGTATGGGGTTTTTGGTGGTGATCTGCGCTGAATTGCCTTGGATCCACTGTAGGTACAACCTGCCCAGGTATGGAGTACGGACCTTGGCCAAGGTATGAGCACCAGCCACTCCCAGCCTCAGCAAACGTCCTCATGCATCCCCGCCCGCCGCCCGGCTCCGTTGTAACTCGCAAAAATTGCACAAGCAGTATCCTACCTATTCCATCTAGGCCGGTTCGCTCGGGCTCAAGCTAGTCTCTGGAGGAAGCCTGTAAACAAGGCCCAAGAAAAAATTTCAACCGCAGAACAGCCAAAGCCTAGCCTGACGCTGCTGTTGCTTTTTTTCTGGTCCTCCTGCCTGAGTGCTACACCTACTTCTTCCCGTCACCCCGTCGTTCGTCAGCCTACACCACAGAAAAAAATAACACCACAGCCGCCACCGCACCTATCACCTCGCAATTGACATCTCCTCCCACGCAATGGCATGACTCTCTGCTCGCCGTCGCACATCATCACCCCCCCCAAACCGGGCTACCGTCTCTCATCAGCCACCCAGGGCCCAAGCTCACGTTCAGGCTTCCGGCCTAAGAAGGCTCAGGCCATCATTATAGCGGGGGGCTTCTCGCTGGGCTGTCGCGTTGGACCAGGTTCCATCTCACAGCCATGGCCTCTGTTTCGCGTTGGTTGCTCCCTCCCCCAGTCGCATCGATTTTTCCTCTTGACACTGCCTCGTCATCGCCTACACATCTCGCGACCTGACTGCTTGCTCTATTGTTTCACCCTGCCTAACTTGACGGATCAGCTTCCCGAATCAACTCCAACCCTCGTCTCGCGCCTGCGCCGCCTACAACGTCTCGTCAGCCGGCCGCCGTCCCAAGCCCGGCCCCAGCCGGCATCATTGCGACCCCCAGCCCCCATCAGCCGTCTTCCTCCCACGGCGAGCCTCACTCGGCTCCCGGCTTGCACGGCCGTACGTTGCTTCAGTCTTGTCGCGGATTCGCTCCCTCCTTTCGCTGCACCCCATCTTGCTAACATCTTGCTCCTTCTCATCCTCACTCACAGACATCGCCGATTTCAATGGACAGACGTCATTTCTAACTACCGACGGCCGTGTCAAGAATCCTGTTCCCAGCAAGCTACAGGGCATGGCCGATAACAAAAATGGCAACTTTGCTGTCATGCATATCGATTTGGGCCGACCAGAAAAATCCATGCGCAACGACGCCGCCAAGCGCACCAGTGAAGGAACAGAAGCCGCCGCTCGAATTGCGAACCAGGCTGGATATCAGTCAGTTAAGCGCTCCAAGCTCGCCTGGCCACCTCAGGATGGCGACCCCTCTCATGTTTCACAACCGGCCGGTTTGTCGCCCAAGGAGGCCAAGACTGAACAAGCTCGCCTGCTCACCTTGCTGCGCTCTGTAAATCCTGTCGCCATAACCGAACAGCTTTGCAAAGCTGTTGCCTTTTTCGGGGGCGTGCCTACTGCTCCTGCCCCCGAGACGAGAGCTCAATTCCCTCAAAGCCATCAATCCAACGGTTCAGGCTCGCAATTTGTCTCTTGGTTGGCCGAAATATTCCCCGCTTCCGCAGACCACTCAGCATCGCTCCCGCTGGCTTCTGCTCATCCGAATTCCAATTCAGCGAACCGGACACTGGGAGTATCGACTCAACCACCGCCACCATCACAACAAACCGCGCAGCCAGATAGCAATTCGAGTGTTAAACCCACTGATGCGACCGTCGACGCCGCATCGGACCCCAACGCACCTGTCGCGCCCGTCAAGAGAGGCCGCGGACGGCCGAAGGGCAGCAAGGGCAAACCGAAAGTAAAAGATCAGCCTCCTAACGATGCCGATCCCATGGCGCTGCAAGGCTCTCAACCTCCCAACACCACTGGTCCTTGGTCCAGTCAACAGTTGCAGCCGTCACAGCAAGGCACACCAGGCCAGTCAGATGCTGGTACGCCAGGAAAGAAGCGAGGTCGCCCCAAGGGCTCAAGGAACAAGCCTAAAAACCCTGCTCCTAGCGGTGCAGAAACTGCTCCGAGCCAAGACGCGGACGAGTCCCAAGATTCTTTCATGTCTCCCATAGGTCAAATGTCCAGCTCCATGTCCTTGACCCAGGATGGCGCTCGGCCGTCCTCTGGTCCTCTCGGTCTTTCCAGTATGATTGAGCCAAATTCTGCGCAAACACACAGTGGCTGGACCACCGTAGGGATGCAGGCCGGCCAAGACGGGAGCCCTGCACCGTCTCGCAAGCGCAAGAACGACAAACAACAGCCCGACCTGTCGGTCAGCAACACAAGAATACCCCCGGGGATTCACCAGGACGACGCTCCCGCCACAGACTCTAATGGCAAACGAAGGCGCTTCTCTAAGGATGGTGCCCCCTTTCCACAAATGGGCGGTCAGCCTGGGATGGCGTCGTCCGAGTCGCCGATCCAGAATACCAGCTTTCAGAGCCCAACTCAACAAATGGTGGCTTCCGGCAGCTTTGACCCCGCACAGCAGCCGCCTCATCGAAAACCTGCCGCAAGAAGTCAACCTCCTAGTCGCCTTGGACAGCCTCAGCCACAGCAGCAGCAGCAGCAGCAGCAGTTTAGCCAACAATCAGGACAGCCACCGCAGCCGCAACAGTCACCTTTTCCTCCGCAGCCCAATCAACCACAGCAACAGGCCTTTGGACAGCAGCCAGGGCAACATAAGTCACCAGTCGTAGGAGGCAATCAGCCACAACAACCTTCTGGCGTGATGGACTTGTCAGGAAACGGACTATCACGCAGCGTCATGTACAATCAGCAGCAGCACCAACAGGCGCAGCAGCTTCAGCATTTTATGAACCAGCAACGGCTTTCCGTGGATATGAATACGGCAGCGAACTCGTCTACTCAATTCGGCCAGGCTAATAACGGCGGTAAGAGCCCAATGTTTCAAGGTCACATGGTTCGCGCTCCGTCGGGGGATGCCGCCATGCAGCATCCGCAACGACCATCACCCGCAAGCCAGAATGCACAAATCACACAAGATGGCTCTCGTATGGGACAGGCTGGCTTCGCGGGGCGGGCTCCGCCAGTGACTTCTGCAGGAGCGTCGCCATCCATGAACAGCCCTTTTCCGCCCAACTATGGAGCACGAACCTACATGAGCATGAACTATGGTGGTATGAGCAGTGCACGAGTCCCCGATCCTTCAAATCACCCTTTTGGCGGCTCTGCGGGCCAGATGGAGACCATGAATAGTACCGAGCAGGCCAATATGCCACATCGCATGTACCAATCGATGCAACAGCAGCAGCAACGACAATGATTGGTGCGGGATGATGCTTGGATCGAAAACGTCATCAACTGTACATTTAACTTGCGATGGTGTGTTTTCAGCGCCTGGGAGGGAAGCGATGTTTGTCCTAATTTATATTTCAAGTTGTTTGCACAACAAAAAAAGGGGGGTCACGAGATACCATCTTTGCTGTTATTCTCCTTGCTTTTTCTGCCGGGGCGTTATCCTTCTGCGTTTCTGAGTCTTTCCGAAACGGGGGAGTGGCTGATGTTCGCAAAAGATGTCGTGGCTGATTATACTATATGGGAATTGAGAGGGATAGGAACATTGCGCGTATCACAAGACGTGTGGCACAAAGAAGAGGGCAATTTGCTATCGATGGATTTGAACAGGTCACGGTGCCTTGTTTATTTTATGCACGGTGGATTTTCTTGAGATATCTCGATACATATTATGCATTGACGCGACAAATAACATCATGTTGAACACTTTGACCCTGATGACTGCTTCTCGTAGTATCAATGTATCAATAGATGTGTACGCTGCTCAATTCGGTTGTGCACACTCAACATCTGACGAAGCTGAACGTCTCGCTCAGATATGCACCGAATTGAAAAACGAAAAAGCAAAAACAAGTAATTTAGAGGTCCGTGTTTGAATGTCCACTTGATTCCAGGTCTCGACACCGAGAATATCGTTTCAAGTCTCCCCACTTCCACAGCTAAATACTACATACAGAGTATACGAGAGAAGAAAAGCTCTAGCAAGAAATTCTTGCATGCAGCCAGAGCAACAACACCTTTGTCAGAGCATCGTCTGAACCTAGCAAGCCCCCGCGTCTATCAGATGACATAACATAAATCGACAACGCTAACATGATGTGAGAAAAAAAAAAGATTCAAATCCCGAGCCTAACCAACAACAGAGAGTATGTTTTTGATCTGCGGTGATGTGGGTGCCATGCTGTTTATATCCAAGCAATGAAAACAAGAGATGAGCTAGTGAGAATAGAGAGTGTGTATGCAAACACAGGAACGTTGAACCATAGAAAATAAATGTTGGAATGTTTCCTCGAAATGTGGCCGGGATGAGAAGAAAGCAAGTAGAACGCCGATATATGCGGACATGGCAGTTTTCAAAGTGGTGGTGAAACGAGAATGGAATAGCGGGAAAGCCCACAAGAACTCGTTTTCGGACGAGGAGGGGACAAAGTAACGCATCAACGTAGAGGCTTCGCTTATTCTTCGGTGGTGCAAAACAGGCATGTGAGGATGAGTTTGCCAATGAGGAGCTACTACTACATGGCTCTACAGTACCACTCCGGACGTTTGTCGAGAGCAAACTGTTTGGGCACGGCGCAAGACGTCGCTTCGGCATGACCAATCTAACAATTCTTTTCAAGAATCGATTTAGTCCGCATCGTCTTCTGCGGCACCAGCGCCGGGCGGCGGTCGGACAGATTCTGGGTTGTGTCGTCCATACCACCACTCATCTTCCTCTTTTATACCGTCTTGGCGAATGAGGTCGAGCATGACTTGCTGATTGCGCTTGATGTCGTGCGTGCGCGGGACAATCTTGCGTTCCAGAATGAGGGCCTCGGCGGTCGTGAGCCAGATCTGCTGCAGAACCGGCAGGTCGTGCAGAATCTTGTCGGCCTGCTCGGCGTCCAGAGGTGCCATTGGCACGTCGGCGGCCAAGCTTGTGTGGAAGACCCAGTTGGGGAAAGGGTTGCCGGAGCCAGTGGCATCAATCGACGCTGACGTACTGCGCACTCTATGAAGGGACTCGCTCAATGATGAGCGATGCACAGAACGGTCACCGCTTGTCGACTTCTTCCGTCCAAACCCACGTAGCCCTGCGAGTCGGGCTTTGGTTTGAGTTTCGGCGATGGGCTCCTTTGTGAGACTGCTGTACCACACATCGACCGCTGCTCTTCGGCTGTTGTATCCCTTGATTTCCCACAATCTCTCAACCTGTCGCAGACCACCCAGACACAAAATAGCAACGTGCACATCGTCAGCAGGCTTGTCGCGCAGGTAACCACGAAATGATCTCTCGACACGACCGACATATGTTGGTGGTCGCAGACGGCGACAGAACGATGATATTACTAGGGGAAACACTTCGTGCACTCGTAAAAGTGTTTGGTCGTCGTACATATCCATGATCTCCTTCTCAATGGGGTTCAGGGTGTATGGTTCACGTCGCAACCCGTGGCCATTATTCTTGGTAATGTGTTCCAGATGTAATTTACGGTACGTCTCGAAGAAGTGGAAGATGGTGAAAAGTAGGGGAATGAGTCGACGCCGCATAATTTCGTGTTGTGGTGCAAATGCCTTCTGTTGGGCCTCGGTTTGCTGAAGAAAAATGTCCTTGGTGATCCAGTCACACATCAAATAGGCCAGTTTGGCGGCAACATGCAGACGATGCCATATGCTGCAGAGAGAGTGAAAGTTGTAGTCGGCGGAGTCATTAATCGGGTATAAGCGGAGAGCGTAAGCGGGAACATGGTTCTCGACGTGGTATCGCACGATTGGGCCCTCGTTGAGGGTGATGAGGGTGTGCCACGGCTTCGACGTGAGACGTAGATTGAGGACATCGGTGAGTGGGAGGGCTGAGACAATTTGGATTTGCAGTTCGTTAGGTAGGGCGAGGAAGAGCTGATAAAAGGGTATGGCGCTGGTGGCAGGATCGGTAACGGTAGCAGTAGCAGGTTGAGGGACGGAAACAACCTCGGGTACAACGGCAGGAAGAAAGGCAGGGACAGCAGGTTTGGAGTGGCGCAGGGATACTCTCTGTCTGATGCTGAAGAAACGGCTCTTGTCCTTTTTCAGCTCCGCAGGTTTGGCCTGAGCATCGGTCTTCTTGGATTCGCGCAGAGGTAGAATGAAGGTTGAGGAAGGTAGTGTCGCTCTGGCAGACACATTTGTTGTGGCAGCTGCTGATGACTCGGCTGTCTCGGTTTGTGTCTGGTTGGCGTTGAGCTGATTTAGCTTTTCAAAATAGCGCTTCGAGGCGAACTCTGTGATGTGAGGGGGGTCCATAGCGACGGAGCGCGCCGGAGTATGCGTTTCGGCCATGACGGTTGGTTTGACGTGACGTGTCGATACCGAGATATCCGTTGAGCGAGCGACTAGGTAAGAAATTTACCCAAAAGAATGCTGGATCAAGAGTGTGCGTGTCGCTAGGGGTGACGAGTAGCCAGGCGTTGGCCGGCTCGAAAGCGAATCCACGTTTCGCTTCGTTACAGTTGAAGGCGGAGAACCACGGTGATCATGTTGTCCCTCCGCAGGGAATTACTGTTTCGATGGCGGTAGAAGAAGGATCGACTGCGATAGATCCAGGAGCGCAGAAGGGCGGCTGCAGCGAAAGTATTCAGGAACTGGGCTGGCAACGATGATTGATTCCTCTGTTCGGCCAACGACGATGTCGGGCCGGGATTGTGTTGTCGTGCGGGGAGAAAGAATGGTCGCAACGATGGCTGGCAGATTTGATGGTGGTGATCAAGGTGGCCGTCGAGCGCCGAAAAGGGACGTCTGATTGAAAAAATAAAACCAGAAGAGAGAGGCGAGAGTTGAGGAGGGTAAGAGGAGAACCGAGGGCCGGGTGAGACTGGAGGAACAGGTCGCTTTCTATGGAAGAGGGTGTGGCGAATGAAGCGTACGTCAGGTAGTACCGAGAGAGACGAAGAGAATGCAGGCGTGGAAAGAATAGAGCCTCGTTGGAAAATCGGTGTTTGTTGGCGGATGTGAAGATGAAAGAGGACGACAGCAAGCGAGGCCCCCGAGCCGTTTGGTGGTGAAATGCGTGGAGTGTGTGGACGGCGGAGACTGGGACGGGGCTAAAGAAGACCGAGAAAAGCAGCCCAGTGGGAGTGGGCGTGGAGTGGGCGTCGGCGAGGTGGGCGCGCTGGGGAGAATGCTGGCAAGGAAAAGATGGGGGTGGACAAAGGGAGTGGGTATATATGGCGGGAGTGCTCTACCCAAATACCAAATACCAACTACCTAGTTAGCAGTGCTTCCGAAAATGTCGCGGAAACTCGCAGTCGACTCGGCCTTTCCAGGACAATTGCCACCGAGACTTGTCCCAGTCGAACGATCTTTGCGGAACGTAAAGATCGTGCCCAATATCACGATGATGGAAAAGGGGGGTGGCATCACGTTTACATATATTCGCACAGGACCTCTTCAGCGGGCGGCGCGCGCAGAGTGTCTTTCCAGTACGGCCGTTAGCCGGCGTAATAGTGGGGGTGCGTCGAGGCGGCCCCCCCAGCCCAAAGCCCAGAAGAAAAGAAATAGGCTCCCTCCGCAAAAGTACCCGTCTGCACGGCCGCCCAGCAAAACGGTACTTGATTATGGGGCAGCAGCGCAGTGCGGTTGTATGCGGAGTACACTTCCGGCTTGACCAGATTGGGGCGTTCCGGCCGCGTCTACGGCCCCTCCCCTTCTCCTTGCTTTTTTTTCTGTTGATATCACTGGTTTGCTGGACTACCAGAGCCGCCTTTTTTTTTCTCGAATTGGATGCAGTGCTTCAAGTGCCAAGCGGCACCTATGCGACGTTGGGGTCCTCTGGGCCGATATTTAGCGAAACAAGCCCATTCCTTGTTGGTCCTGCTCTGCTGATATCAGTTTACGTCTTGCCGTCTTGCAGCGATATTTCCTTTCCCAGCTGCCAGCTTCTGGTTGATACGCTGTCGTTGCTAAATAGTACTTCTTCACAGCGCTACTGGTGATTACCTTACTGGTTTCATGCGTATCTAGGCTTGACTCCGTCAACGACTCGGAGTATTATTAATGGTTTTCCTTATTACACTCCACCAATGCCACCCGCTCTGACACCACCAAGCTTGCACGTGCGGCTCTTTATCAACAGACATTGTTTCTGCCTTGAGAAGCAAACGCCTTTTTTCTTCGATGAAGTATCCGTATATGACCAATACATAGCATGTTGTCTCGGGACCCAGTTCTTAGATATCTTGCCTAGCCCACCGCTCCGCCTAACTAGAGCAAGCTCTGATGTGATATCTGCATCTTTTTCACCCACTGCCGACATCGGTATCAAGACTTCTTCACATTCGTATCCAGTAATTATATACACACAGTACGTTCAATGTAAAACTTCATCACAGTACATCGAGATAATCGTAGTGTTGCAGCCACCTCGGCATCGTCACATGGGCTCAATGGCTCCATTTCAAGTCTTTACTTGGACATTATCAATCACAAAAGATGCGAAGCGCATTTCGTAGATAGGCCAAGCCTTACCGGCTCCATGGATGGCTTCATGCCTTGGAAAATCTTTCACTGATAGCGACTTTCCTCTTCTGCTGCTATATCCCCGTCGTCAATCCGGGTTCACAATCTCCAATTGTCCTACCCTGGCGCATCACAAAGATAGAACGGCAGGGTAGGGTCTCTCTCAGATATCGGGTGAACAGTACGTACCCCGGCACTGCAATGCCTCTACCTGATAATACCGCTGTCACCTCTTTACTCTCTCACTGGCTCACATACGCGGCGTCTCGGCCGCTATTTACACGGGGTCTTACACAAGTCACCTTGATCAAACGCGGCGCCCCATCCAGCCAAGAGAAAAATTCAAAGTTCAAACGTCCTGTCGGCCCGGCTTCCTGCAGCCTCGTACGCCTCCAATCGTTATCAGACAAAAAAGTGCCTGCCCGCTCCCATCGGATCCATCCATGCCTGGGCATGCTTTCTTGGTCTTGTTTTCCCGGAACCCTCATCCGCAGTGCCCTAGCCTCACCAAAGAACAACTAACCCTGCCCAACCTGCTTCTTTCTTCACATTCCGTTTTTTTTTTTTTTTGCTTGCCTCCTGCGCCAGCCTACTCGAATTTTTTACCGGGGACATCGGCCCTGTTCTTCGCGCATGGGCCCCGAAAAGGCGCCATTTCGTGGAGCCGCAGATACCATCCTGTTTATCTATATACATCAATATTGATGTTGCATGCAGCGTTCCTGATAACAACACGCGCACAATTGTATTGCAAACGATAGATTCCCACACACACACACACACAATCGAATAAGTCTAATAATAATAACGATATGCCAGGCAGAAATAAGGGCGACAGCCACCCTGCGCGGCCCTACTCCGGTCATTCTCCGCCAACCCCCAAAACTTGTGTCTCAAGCACCGTAGATCTGGTACAAGTGCCAGAGTGCCCTGTTGGCGCTGTACGACCAAGTTTGAGCCCAAGCTGACTGTGCTATGTATCGTAATCAGCTTTACAGATTAGATCATTTTCTTTTAGATCTTCTTCCGACTGGCCTCGCTTGATCGGCCGACCAAAAACTTTTTCGCTCCAGGGATCGACCGGTATTAAATCATGCCCGGAAAAGCGGCTAAGAAACGAAAAGCGCCAGAGTGCAACATCATTGTAACCCTCCCTTTATCTCAGGCTCAGGCACACTCGAGAGACATTTGTCCTGGATCAGACATGTGCTGTCCTCTAACCCCGCCACGCGGGTGACAAAACAGACCGCCGGTGCTCAAGCAGACGTGTTAGCAATAGTAGTGCATTTCCCTACGCACAATCTATCATAAAATCTAAAATAAATATGATAAAATTCTTTATATCATTCTCTATATAGCAGACATCTTAGATAGGGATACACTTATTAGTTCGTTCTTTTTTTCTATTATTAAGAATGAGCCCTACTCTGTGTGCCGACGACCTGTTTTTGTCACCCGCGGGCCCGCCACGACAAGCTCTGCTAGGTTTGCAATTTTACTATTTACTGTAGATCGCCCCGGAATATTTTGTATCCCGACAGTATGTCGTCACATCGCTTCACGAGATCGATACGAGCGCTTCGCCGCTTTAACATGCAGACTTCAATGGCTGCACAAGATTACCCAACTCTACTTATTATGTTAGAAGCACAGCCAAGTAACAAAGTGTCACGGTTCGTATCCAGATGAGGGACAACTGATTCGTACGCTGCACTGCTTTTCCTGCTTAGTACAAATTTCGGTCTCGACGGCGTAATTAATTTCAGCAAGGCGACCGGCCTCTACTTTCCCCATCGACATGAATTACGCCTGATCAACTACAAATCGACGTCACGAGCACCGTCTCCCATGCCACCATGAAGTTGAATTGCCCCAACAATGCCGTGCTAGCTCAACGAGAAGCAAAACAACTAGGTTCATTGCGATGCACCATGGTCCATGGGGGCCTCAACTAGTTCCAAACCGAAATGTTCAAGACACCTGCCGGCATTTCTCATCAAAGACAAGAACAAGACCTTGTCCGTGCTAGCCATTCATCGGCACTTGATAAATTCGAGCAGCCCGTTCCTCTCGCGTTTCATTGCCATCTTTGTACCCGCATAATCGCCAGTGTCAACTCTACCGGAGAACTCTATTTACTCGAGCCCTCCTTCCTCACTTAACCCGGCACAAGGCACGCAATAGGCGGGGAGCACCTCTGCTCTATACAGACTTGTCGCGTTAAAGGCAGCGACGCACATTCGCAAATATATCTCATCTGCAAGTACCTTTGCGGAAGAAGCGCCAGTGCGGCATTGCTCTACGAAGTACATCAATCGTCAGAATCCCCTGCATTGGTGATTTCGGCGAGACCTTTTTTTTTGGGCCTTATTACCCATGGGGCATGTGCCATCTGTTTGCTGCAATGATAGTGTACCATGACACCAAGAGAAAAAGAGTACTAAATTGATCTGTCCCTGCCAACCCCAACATTCACTTGACACCAGGAGATATGCTGTAAGACCGTGGTCAGCCTAGTGTGACCCCGGGCGCAAGAGAGGAGTCACCATGAGCTGCTTTGCATAACTTCAAAGTACCTGAGTGTGACAAAAAGGAGTCTCATAATGCGACGGGCGATGCTAGTGTTGGGTGCATCCAACTTGCGTGGCAGCAAATCATGACGGTGTTAGTGAGGCCGTTATTAATGATTTGCTAAGGAAGCTACTAGAGCAGACTATAAATCATTCCCAGGCAGTACGTTTCCGTTGCCGCAGTCAGAAGAATGAAGCTAGTACAAAAGAAAGAACTCAGTATCGACTGCTCTGCTTCCTTCTGGAATACGTATAGAAGGGGTGCGGTCGAGACTGGTAGGGTCAAAGCATGGCTTCGAAATAGCTGCTTCATGTTCTGGCCATTGAACAGTTGTCGGCGCTGCAGTCCGTGAGTTTCTGCCGTCTGCTTCTTGCCTCGCGTCGATATTTCGACTTATGCACGGTCGGCCTCGGCACAGCTGCAATCTACTCTCGACAGTTACGCAACGGCCATGAGGGCTACATCCATCTGACGGTCTGCGCACGGAGGAGTAATAGAAAAGGGCCGATCGTGGCGTGATTACTAAAAGAATCATAGTCTCATCGTGCGTTGCAATATTAGCCCGGCGGTCTCGTTACATGCAGAGGAAATGGACTTGGCAGGTGACGTTAGAGCCGATGGATCTAATTTCGGAGATGGCGACCTTAGTGATGTTTGGTTGTGGCTCGTGAATGGCTCGACGGAAAGGTCCCAATCCTATGTTTGTCCTCGCAAGCGTATCGGTAAAGGGGTGCTCTGTACGAATAGACAGCAAGAAGAAGAACCTCGTGGAAGCTGCCGTCGGATGGCATCCAGTACGTAATGAGCTGCAATGGTTGTTCGAATTGGGCAACTCCTGACATGCGTCGGCTAAAGCTGGGGTAACGAACGAAAAGGCGCCGCTTCTCTGGGGTATGCAGGGCTCGGTCCGTAAAGGGACGAGAATAGAAGGGCACAAGCCCAATCTGTGGAGATGAGATTCGATTGGCTGTGCAATGCAGGTCTCGGCATCCGTGGAAACAAAGGCATTGTGTTGTTCTTGTCGCAAAGCGACTTGAACTCGTTGTTTGTGCAAGGTCTTGTATGTATGCAGTTTAAAAAGAAAAACAATCAAAGTTCTGATTGCCAACTGAGTTATGATTCAAGCCCGTCCGGGCCGAATGACCTCGCTGCTAGTCTCGATCTTGGGGGCCGCATGGGGATATTCGCGGCGGTATTGAGGGGTGAGTTGACTTGCCCTGGGCTAAGCGGGGTCATTTTGACGGTGCTGCCTTGGCGGCTGAAAGTGAGCCAAGCTCACGCAAGGTCTGTTCGTAAAACAGCACAAAGGAAAAACAACGGTCATGACTTTATTTGTCTCGGAGGAACTGCTGAGGGAGAGGAAAGATCATGGGACGATACATTGTATTTCTTTCATCATCCCATTGTTCAGCGGTGCAGCTGGCGGCCCGAGTGTTCGAAATTGTGCTGAAGCAGACAGCGGCTGGCTCATATCGACACGCCCGAGATGCACCACTGCGGGCTGTGTGGGGTAAAGAGTTTCTGTTGTGGTGAGAGCGGGCGGCGGACGTAGCGTTTTGTGTAAATAGTTCAGACTCGGTAAACGACCGGCGTGGTGCGTGAGGCGCGGGTATCGCGAAAGGAAGCGAGGCGGCGGCGGTGGTGGTGATGCAACGTAGAGGAGGTCTCTCGGTATTTGGTATAGGTGACTTTCAGCCTAAGTCTCTTGAATCTCCCAGGAATTCGGTCAAGCAGTGCGAACAAACATGCAAGGAGCGCCTCATCAGCCAACGGAATCGAGCACCTGCAAAACAGCCATTTAGGCGTTTCTGTGATTTGCAGCTGGCAGCCAAAACCTGATTTGCAGCTGGCAACTGGCAGCCAAAACCTGATTTGCAGCTGGCAACTGGCAGCCAAAATCTGATTTCCAGCTGGCAACTGGCAGCCAAAATCTGATTTCCAGCTGGCAACTGGCAGCTCGCCTATTTAAGCCAGCTGAGGTTCAAACGGCGCTCAACTACCTCGTTACTACATCTTGTTCGATTTGCCCCGTATTCGAAAGCCTCACTTTCTGTTTCATCCTCTTGTGCAAATCACATCGCCATGCCAAACCGCCAAGGTAGTCATCACATCACCAGACAGACTTGTTTCAACCAACACGCGCAGTTCCTTCTGTAACCGCTGGCCCGCCACGCCCGTCTCTGGCCTCCCAATCACATCAGCCCGTTTGGTGCCATTCATACAGCCAGCCTACCAGCGCATCCCCTCTCGTAATAATTTTTCTCTCCACCACTCCCCGCGCTGCCGATGCGTCCTGTCACCCCCTTGAACTTGGTTTGACAGTCAAGCTCTTTCCACAAGCCCTCGTGCATGTACCCATTGACTCACTACCAAAAGCAACACTCCAACCCGAACCTGCTTCTCTCTCTGATCCCAACACCACCACCTCAACCACGTCCCTCGCCCCCTCATCGTGACGCCTTTTGAGCTGCGGCCACTCTGCACAAACCACGCGCACGCAGTTTTCAATATTTCTTTCGGACCGCCCTAGTTGTACGACTGTCGATCTGCCGTGCCCTCTAACCAAAAGTCCCCCGGCCGTTCGTCATTACGCCGTACTGTTGCTGATTTTATGCGCTGCACCTCGTACAGCCTCTCGGCCAACCTTTGTCCCAGTACAACCCAATCTGTATACTGCTTTGCATCCCACACCTTTTTTCCTACGGACATCGTTTATACTTGACTTGACTCCGAACCCCGCGCCCGTCGTCGCTCACCCCCCACGAGCCTGGAGCTCCTCACCCACCCCCGCCGCGGTTGCAGTCAGTCGCGGTCATGGATCCGGCGTCGGTCGCTCCTCGGTCTGATGCCACCGAGTCGGACCATCTACCGGCCATCGCTACAGCTCACCTGGCCCGCTTCGAGTTTAGTGATGAAGGAACAAAAATACTCATGGTGGAGTGGCAGCCTGAAGCAGAAGCTACAGAAGTCGCAGAGGTTGCGAAGTCCGACTCCACTGATGTTGCAGACGACGCTGCCGCCGCGCCGCATCCCGACTCCGGTGCCGTAAACTCTAAATCGGAGCAGCCTCGCGAGGCCCCGATTCCCGACGCTGATGCCGGTTGGGAAGTTTCTTGGCCGGGGAAATCTACTCTGCTGCCCGCGCGAGACGCAGATCAAGACGGCAGCAATCGTCGAGTGTACTTTCTCCTACCCGAGGATGTTCCCGTGCCGCCAACCGTCACCATTACTCGTCGCGGCCGCTCCAGCCTGATAGTGAAGCCACTGCCTGCTATATTCCCACCAGGCTTTGATGCGGAACCTGGCTCGCGCGGTGTGCTTCACACTCTATGGGCAAAGAAGCGTCTGCGAGAACTCGATCGTGAAATGGACGCCGAGATGAGGAACAACGCCGAGAGCATCGGTCTTCAGATGGCCTACTCCGAAAAGCAATGGATTATCGAAACCTTTCTGAAGCCTCCAGCCCCCAAAATCACGCTGCCGCTTTCGCCCATATCTCCCATATCTCCCATATCCCCAATTTCTAGCCGACTCGGTGAGAAACTCAAAGGATTGCGCTTGGCCACGTCACCAGACGACCTGCTACCTAGTCCAACCGGTATGCAAACCATGTATGGAAAAATGCTGCACACTAACATCTCGTAGCCAATACGTTTACGGGATCGAATCCTCCCTCGCTCACATTGTCACCCGACAGAAATGACATTGCCATTCCCTCCTTTGCGACCATGTCACTCAACGCCGCTGCCCGGAGCGGCATGGACCCCGTTCAGAGCCATCAGACAGATACAGAAGACGACCTGTTTGCCTTGCCCATCAGCCCACGCAGTCCAGACATGAAGAGAGGTCAATTCGGTGTGTTTTAGCTTTCCTCCAACAAGAAAGAGAAGAATGGCAACAAACTAAGAGATGGACTGCGGCTCGGTCTCGGCTCAGCGTGTAATGATTCCCATGAACGGTGTTGCCCTTCTTCCAAGCTCCCCGTGTTCTACTCAAAGCTCCAATTGAATAATGTAGCACGCGCCTCCCTTATGGGGGCACAATCTGCTAACTAGAAGCGGCACGCGGTCAGGCTGTGCGTGGACGAGAGAATGATGATGAGAGGCCTGCGGAAGGCAGTAGAGCTGAGCCAAAAGCAAAGATGTAGAGCTGATATACTAATTTCCGGGTATTGAATATAAAAAAAGAGTTTAGAGACCGCTGTCATGATATGTACACAGATTCGCAAGATCAGAATAGTTTAGCCTGCACGCTACCAAATCAAAGACGCATCGTCTGTGCCCAGCACTTGAGCACTTTTCCATTTCCAACACGCTCATGATTTTCCCCGTCTACCTCCATCCTCCCACCCGTCCCTCATCCCATCTCTCCTTCCTCTCCTGCCTCTGATAATACAGCACCTTGGCCTCGCGATAGCCCTTGACCCACTCCGCTACCTCCCGCTCCGTCAGCAGCTCCCCTCCTCCTCCTCCTCCCGCGCCCTCCCCGCGCCCACCGCCGCCGCCGCCGCCCTCCAGGAAGCTGTCTTCCATGGCCTGACACACCTGCGCCTGCTCCTGCACGCCGTGCGCGAGCGCCTGATACAGCGCCGCCGGCGAAAACGGCGCCAGCGCGTGGTCCATGTCCGACTGCCGCTGGCGCCACTGCCGCTCCAGCGCGTGCGCCGACAAAAGCTGCGCCTGCGTCGCGGACCGCGCCCCCGCGAGCCGAGCGCCCATCCCACTCAGCTGCGCTCCGAGTGCCGCGTTTGACGACAGCGCCGACGTCAATGCCACGTGCGAGGCCGTCAGTGAGGGGTGCGCCGCGGCCGGCGCGTGCGTGAGCGCCTGCAGCAGCGCGGGGCTGGCCAGGATGGCGGCCAGGTCTTGGATGCTGTGAAGCATGCAGCGTTAGCCCTCATGCCATGTGTCGTAAAAATCACAAAAAAAGGAAAGAGAGAGAGAGGAAGAGAGGAAGGCGGGGGTGATGATGGTTTAGCAAAACGCACGATTTATCTTGCAGCATCTCTGGCAGCCAGCCCGCGCCAGGGTCAGGCATCGGCTGCGGTACGTCCAACTGCTGTTGCTGCATGCCCGCCTCGGCGTCCACTGCCTGCACGTGATGCAGCTGCGAAGGCTCGTTCGTGCCGTTGTTGCCGTACCCCGGCGGAGGAGGCGGAGGCGGCGGAACGGAGCTGCTGCTGCCCACGCCGCTGGGCGTGGCCATGCGGCTCGTCTCATGGCTGCCTGGTTTCGGGGGCGGCGCAGGCGGCGTGGCGCAATGGTCCGGGTGGTATCCAGACATTCGGGTAGTCTGTGATTATGTATTTTCCAGTATATTTCTGAGCCTAGAATTAAAATATGGGAGGGGTGTGAGGGGCTGGCGGATGCGCGTTGAACGTAGAGAGGTCTTGTTTGAGGTTGAATGTTGGATGTTGGACGTCGGACGTCGACACGCCGCCTATGGCGTACGTGGGGAGGCTCCGGAGCTACGTGTAGTGACGTGTGCAACGCCAGCCTTTCGTGCCATTAACACGGCCCACGTAAATGATTACTCAATACCTTATGTAAATGGACGGTTCACAACAGAAAAGGTACTTGCATTCTTTCCTTGCGTATCACGCCGTTTGTCAAATTAAAGGGGTTTAAGTGCCGCACAAAATAAATGTTAACAATTACATGATTCCAGACTGCGCTTTTCCAGTTGCGCAGAAGATTACGATCCAATGTCTTCTTTTCACATTCTCACACGCTTAACTTCTACCCGTAACCTAATCAATGCATCCTGAAATGTATAAAGAATCACTCTTCTTCGAGCGAAGCGAAGTCCCCTAAGACTTGACGGACCAAATGTCCCGTGACCAACCCATCTCCCGCAGCTTCTTGCTGCTGGCACCAGTCGCGCGCTTCTCGCCCGTGGCAATGGCCAGAGCCTTGCTGCACGCCGCCAGCGCCTCAACCAGCTCCGTCATGCGCTTCGTCTCCAAGAACACGGACGTCAGGTCGGAGCTACGCTCTGCCACCACTGTCGCCAGCTCCATACTCTCGAGCAGGTTGTCGCGCGACAGACCCG
>NW_007930857.1:82044-141266 GCF_000280675.1 Beauveria bassiana ARSEF 2860
CCCGCAAAGTGCAGCGCGCTGATGTAAGCGAGGATCGTCTCGGGAAGATACTCGCGGCGAATTCTGCTCAGTTCCTCGTCGCCTTCTGTTTCATTGTCAGCTCGTGTCGCCGGGCTTCTGTGAGAAGCTCAATGCTTACCAGCTATGCTAGCAACGAGCCAGCCTTTTAGAAGGGGTTGCATGTTATCTTTGGCAGCCTTAATGCCATCGCCAACACTAGCCCAGAATTTCCGGTTTGTAGCAGGCATTCTGCCACATGTTAGCAGACAACATCGCCATTAGAATGAGGGTTCCGTACTCTGCCGAAAGAATCACCAGCGATGCGATCGTCTCCAGGCTGTCAAGCGCTGCAACTATCGCCTCAAGATCGCGGAAATTGCGAGCGTCAGAGATGACCTGCTCAGGCTTTCCATCGAGAATGTTGCTTCTCTCCAGCTGGTCCTCCCAAAATCGCACATCTTCAATTTGCGGCGTCTCCGCTTCGTCCTGCTCCATTAGCCCACGAAGTATGTCACTAAAGGCGACGCGCCTCATTAGCTGTCTCGCCGCATTGAGGTGCATGTGCGCTATCGCGGTTAGTGAATCTATACTGAGCGGCGAGGATATCGTGACTTACTAAGAAAGTATTTGTACGCCTTAATACCCATGGATAGGACCATGGGCCACTTCTCGTGAACGAGGGCCAACCACTCTATAGAGCGGATGAGGTGCTCATCCTTGGTTTCGATTGCATCCTCTTCCTCACCAAAGAAGTCAGGCTTGATCGCGCGTCCTTGGCGTGATGTTGAGCGCCCGGCGTCGACAATCCTGAAATGGATCTCGGGTGGCGGTCGGTGCGCCAGCTCGAGGTCGATTGTGAGCTCGTGATACATGAGATTGGCTTGCTCCTGGACAAATTGGAGAACGTCGATGCCAGCTTTTTTGACCAGCTTGAGCTGGATTAGACGCTGGTCGTGCTCCTTTTCGTGGATGAGATTTTGGGACAGGATCTTGTAACATCGTGGGGCTTCCACGATAGAGCAGTATAGAGGGATAAGCTCTTGTAGGCTGGCGTGCCGTAAGTACTCAGCGTACGCACCAACGATGCACTCTTGCGTGAAGCGCCAGTTTGGTGGCTGCTTTTCCGTCGGCAGGTTGTCATCGGCATCTTGTTGCTCCATGAGCAAGTAAAGAATGTAGATGTGCGTGACGAGTCTCAGACCATCGTGCTGATCCAGAGAGAAGTATTTGTGCTTGGCAAGCTCGTCGCCGACCATCGCTGCTGTAAAGCTCTTAGTAGGGTTACCAAGTTCAATCAGCAGGCCTTGCTGGAACAAGTGGTGGCCCGTGTCATTAGCAATGAGAGACGCTTGGAGAGCTTTGGTGGGTTCCTGGGCTTCGTCCTTGATTGTGGGCTTCGCTTCCAGTGACCGCATCAGTCTCTTCTCGACAGATTCATTACCATGAAACTGCACAGAATCAAATACCGGGAATGATTGGGTCAAATTCGAAGCCACATCCGCAGGACATTTGCCGAGGATGAAAGAGTCTAGCTGTGTTCGTAGCAGAGCATTGTAGTGCGCGAAGAGATAATCATCCCATTTCTTTGCTACGCTTTCGACACTGCTTACATCGCCAGAGAGAATACCGTAGACAGCGCGCTCGTGCTGATCGGACACACGATTGCGAGCGAGAGCATAACACATGCGGCGCCACAGTGCGAGAGATTCTGGAGCCGCATCAATCTTCTCCTGGTTCTCATCCGACGAAAAGAGGACGGCGGACATGGAGACAGCTCGCCACATTTCCGTCCTCTCCTGACACCAGTCTCGTATCTCTTCCAAGTTGCTTCCTCGGCGGAGGTGCTCAAAGCAGCCTAGCCAAATTGCTCGCTCGAAGTACTCGTCTTGAGGTTCCAGCTTTCGGTCTTGGCGGGTCACGGCGTCGGGATCCAGGTTCGTCACGAGAGGTGCACCATCTGAGTTGAGATGTGATTCGGCGATGCTAGGTGTCTGACATTCAAGGAGTTTGGACCAGCCCGTCATGCTCTTGCGCAGCTTGATCTTGGATCGTGTGTGTAGCCAGCCATGAGCGATGACGTCTCCGCGATCGGCATTCTTTTGCAGGTCCTCTACCATAGTATCAATGTCCGGGCCGGCGGCGGCATTCGTCTGCAGCCATTGGAGAACAGCGTGGCGCTCTTGCGCGACAGGGTTGCGTCGCAAAAAATCACGCAGCAGGTCGCCCGAGCCGCGGCTGTGTTGTCCTTCATCGAAGGGATTCGCTCTCAATGCGGCATGACGCAGAGGCAAAAGGCGTCGAACGAGATCCCACGTCTGAATTTCCCCTTCTATACGCTTTGTCTCGTCGGCGCTGAGGGCAGAGCCAGTCTCGTCAGCGTCGTCAATATCCATATCAATGTCATCGTGGCTACCGCCGACGCGTTTCGGTTTTTTCGTCGCTAGCCGTCGAAGGGCATTTTCGTAGTATCTGCGTGGGAGGTCTAACAATCGTTCCTTCTTTTCCGCCGGCGCGAGGAACGGTGAAAGGCATTCGTCGAGCGCGTTGGCGAATTCTTCAACCTCGGGGCCTGCCTCGACAGGGCCCGTGTATCGATCCATCTTCCTATCCCGATACGAAGTATCTCTTCTAGAGATTGGGCGCTAGTTTGATGCACTGCGATGCGTCGTCGTCGTGCCAGCGCGATGTTGCTGGCACGCCTTGAGCCTGCTGCGCAGAGCTCGTCGGAGCTCGCTCGTTTGTTGTGACGCAGGTGCCACTTGCGTACGGTTCAAGAGACGCACTAACAGGTCGCTAATCCCAGATCCTATGTATCAGGAACAGTGCGGCAAATCTTTACTCGCGCCACTGCGTTGGCTTGCTGTCGAGATTTTACGAGCAGGGTCTCAAATCAAGGCACTGCAGAGGTCAATATTTTGGGCGGGCGACCTCTTTGAGCTACCAAGTAGGCGCCAGTGGGTGGGGACAACAGCTACACGCGTAGTGGCAGCAGCATGACTACGGGAGTACAGCAGATTAACGTAAGTAAACGATTGTCATCGAGCTTTTGTAAATATCAAACTCTATTTTTTCAACTCATACTTCCTTCTTTCTCTTTTCTGACCATTCTAGGTAGTGGGCGTATCTCCCGAGACAAGTAAAGTAAACAGCCATGTAGTAGCTTCACTTGTGAAGTAATTTCGGGACAATTCTAGTGGAAGATCTTAGAAACACGACATGCATTACATATACAGGATTGCAAACATAAGGAGAAAACGGAAATTGGCTAAAAATCGCCACCAACAGTGCTTCTACCGCTAGGCACGCAAACTTTCCTCGTAATTGATCTCTGTGATCAGTATTACAGGTTACGAACCCGTTACAGCAATATGCAACAAAGCGAGCGCCAGCCCTTACTTGGGCACAGCAATTTTTTGCACCAGCGCTGCGTGCTCTTTTTCTCTTTTCTTCTTCACATAATGTCATCGGCATTCATCTTAGAGTCTCGGAACAGGACATTTCAATTCTTGTTCAGGTCCCACGAGGATCTCTTGCGTGCTCAATGATCGCCTAGAAAAACTCCCAGGCGCTCATCCCAACGTTACCTGATATCTCTCTACTGGTGGACAAACGAAGATGCGCGTCACATAAGAGTTTTTTTTTTTAAACTGTTCTAAGGAATTTGCCCATGAATATAACTGATGTAATATCCAAAGGATGACCGACTTCAAAACTTTAAGTTACGAGCGCCGGGAAAATATTAATCTGCAATAATGTCCCTCACTTACTCCCGTTCAGCTGCTTCATCTTGAGCCGAAGCAGACTCGGCTTGGGACAGCTGGGTGACAAGGCATCGTCACCATACCGTTCGTAGAAGGACTCACAGCATGTGTATAGAGCCTTGATAACATCCTGGCACTTGGCTTCGTTGTAATTGTTCTTTGTCAAGCAGTCTGGGTGCGTGAGCGGAAGCTCGATTGCACGTTTTCACTATACACACCTTGAATTGCACACTACGTCGTGCGAGGGTCAGTCTTTGGCTACCGCGGGCCTAGAAAAAGAAGATGACTTACTGCGCGAGGGTGGCAAGGCGGTTTGGCCTCGACATCATCTCTCCCAACCTGCGAGGAAGTCAGTAGGTACTGACCGGGCAGCTTTTACAAAAACATGCCGTGGACGCGGAAACATACCATGGCGGATACGGTCTGCGAGGTATTAAGTCGATCAAATGCTTCCGCGTAGGATTGGTCGGACGACTGAGTTGACACAGGCCAAGCAAAGTCTATCTGTGAATGTGTTAATGTGTTATGCGCTGGTTGAGATGGCAGAGAATTAAGGTAAGTGAGATTTGGACGACGTCAGAGCTTCGGCGAAGGCAAGCAACGGAAGGGCTCGGTATTACTCCACCGAAGGGGGCTGCCTCGGAGCATAGCTTGCTATGAACTCTTAACGTTGATAGTCTAAAATGACATGATTCACTTGATCATGAATCATTGCCAGAAAGGTAGCAGAAAGTGAGATATTCTGCTGCAAACTCAAGTTACTGTGATGCAGCAATTCACTGCGTCGCACATCTCAGGTATATGAACACCGCTGTTGTTCCAGGGGCCGCCAGCACGTTGCTCCAGCAAGCAGTCTTCAGTCGCCTCTCTCCGTTAGTCAGCGGCGCGTCGCCACCTGCTTCATCTACCCAGTAAATAGATTCCGTCCAGCCAATTAGGCACACGCTCCCCCACCCTTCTCTTTCAAGCGTCGCCCGCCAAAAGAGGGCCAAACGACGAGCCAGCCTGATACGGTCGTGACTTCTCTTTCGTTCTCCGACTTCTGCAACTCCCTTACCCCCGCAACGCTCCTCATACGCCCACGCATACCCTCGACGCCTGGCGCAAATAGTCATCAACTTGTATCGTGACATCGTTGAAAAAGGAAATCTACAATATGGCTGAGGACAACGGCGGTCTTCCCGGCGGCGAGGTCCCTGCCGCTGGAACGGAACACCTGAACATCAAGGTGACGGACAACCACAACGAGATCTTCTTCAAGATCAAGCGCACTACCAAGCTCGAGAAGCTTATGACGGCGTTCTGCGACCGCCAGGGTAAATCCATGACGGCTGTGCGATTTCTCTTCGATGGAACGCGAGTCCAGCCGTCCGACACGCCTGACAATGTACGTCTACTCTTCCAAAGTCTTTGCCAGTCACCAGCCTTCAGCAGCGAAATCTCTTCAAGTTGGCCACTGTACTTGAAAAAGGATCTTATTTCTAATATGAATTTATAGCTTGAAATGGCGGACGGCGACACGCTCGAAGTTCACCAGGAGCAGCTCGGCGGTGCTGGCTTTTAGACGCCCACAAGAGAAAAACCCGACATAACAACTGTATGAGATGACGTTACTACAACCATGCGGCGTTTGGGAGGAATGGTCCTTGTAACCAGCTTCGGACCACATGTCTACACTGCTTTCTTATATTTTCCCGAAACAGATCTCTGCGTGTTGACAACGCGTTAGAGGTCTACAAATGTTTCGCATGTGATAGGCTGTTTGCTGCCTTTATTCTACCACTGCTTCAGTGCAACCTCGGAGGCCATTTGGACATCTAGATAGTCAAAGTCACATCTAATATCCCATGGCTTTACTTGTATGTTGATCCATGTGCGAAAACCAAAAGATGACCTCGCATTGTAATATCAAACGAAAACTCCACGCGCAAACCGACATTTCTAAACCAAATCATATGCATAAACCAAAGACCAAGTATAACAGGCTGCGACCGTCAACAAATTCCAACCAGCCAGAAGGATCGCATCAGCTGCATGCAAAACGTATAGTTGTAACATATCATAACCATGAGCAATTCCAAACATTGAAGAGCAGAGGCGTTCGGTCTGTCGTAACAAATCATCGCTTGAGCTCAATCATGCGGCAGCTTGTGCACAAGATGCTGCCGTCATCGCGAGGAAACACCTGTCCGTCGTCAAACCCTCCCTTGCACTCGGCGCAGCGGAAGCACTCGTCGTGCCACTCGCCGCCCAGGGCCTGAATGTACTGGCCGACGACGCCCTTTTTGCAGCGCTTGCACTTGGGCGCGCGGCGCTCCGTCCGCTTCGTCTGGCAATTGATGCACCACGCGTAGCCGTCCTTTTCAATGTGCGTCATGCCGTGCCCAAAGGGATCGCCACACTCGGCGCAGAAAAAATGCCCGTAGTGCCAATGCTCGCCGAGCGCGACAATGTGCTCGCCGAGGATCGGCGTCTTGCAGTGTTTGCACTTCGGTGCAAATTGTTCGTGCCAGTCTAGGTGGCAGTAGAATCGGAGGCGCTCGTCCCCGTCCTCTCTCTCGGTCGCGCCGGGCACCTCCTCGATTTCCTCGCCGGCTCGCCGGCGCTGGATGCGGTCTAACCGTGCGTTTCTCGCGACTTCTGGTTCGGGACTAATCTCCATAGCTTCCAAACTAATGTTACACGTAAAGCATGTGAAGCACTGGGGATGAAAGCGCTCGGAGACGCCGGCCAGGGCAACAAATCTACCTTCAATGGGAAACGAGCACTCATGGCATAGCGTCTTGTCTCGGAACCTAGCGTCTGGCGCAGGAGACCAATGGCTACGCTGCCTTGAGTTCAGACGCTGCTTCATATGGCGGGACGCGGGGGTCGGAAGTACCCTCGCATTGTCAACCGACTTGCTGCCGGTGGATTTGCTGGTAGCTGCTTCGTCGTCCGGGGTGACAATCATGGGAATGTTGACAGTTGAAGCACCTTCGTCGTCACCCACAGAGATAGTCGGGATGTTGATGGTAGGCACGGAACCGCCGCTATGAGTGCCATCATCCACAGCAATCGTCGGGATGTCGATTGTTGGGATAGATTTGCTGCCTGAAGAGCCACCATCACCACCTATGCTCATGGTAGGGATCTCTGCTTGAGCCGGCGGCTGAACCCGCGGCTGAGCCCGTGGTTGGATACGCGGTGAGCCTTGCCCAGGAACAAGGATCGAAGGGACATCCACCAGCTTCCAGCCCGGGAGGGGCTGCGATTTCCGCCTGTCGAACGTCGTCGCCGGACTTGCCTGACGGCCTGATTTGGCATCAGTGGTGTCGCCCGCGGGCTTCCAATTGGTATCAAAGCTTACAATGGGCCGGCCCGGACTGTCGCTAACGGCACTAGGTTCGGGAAGCCTTGCACTTCGATCCTTCAGTCGCATGCTCGTTGCCTCACGAATATCCTTGCTGCGAACTTCAACCCCATGCTTGCGTTCCACCAGATCATCTTGTCGCGAAGTAGTCCGTGCATTGGTTGTGTATAGACCGTTGTGAGATTGGCTGGGAGGGTTATGATGAATTTCAACTCGATTTCGAGGCTTTGCCATAGGATCCTCGGCAATGACGGCAGGATTACGCTGGCCTGCAGGGTTCTGCGTCGCACTGGCAAGAGTTCGGCGCGACGGGGGGACCATATCGGAAATCGGCCGTTTGGGCGTGGTACCTGGCTCTTCCCAGATCTGATCTGCAGAGAAGGGATTGTTGACCTCTCCGCTGATGTTGCGGTTCATGCTGCTTTTGCGTCTGCTACCTGAAGCACTGCCGAGTCCAATGCCACCATAGGTCTTGCGGCGCTGGCTGCCGCGACCGCTGGAAATAACGATAGTTTGGCTCAGATCTGAAGACTGACGAATGCTGGATCTGTTGACTTCGCTCTCGTTCGAACTATTGCTTACAGAGCGGTAGCCGATGTCACGTCGCATGCCCGTAGAAACGATGTCGTTGCCGTAAGTACCGATGCTAGCGGTGCGAGCATGAGCATAGCTGTTCTTTCTGAGATGCGGGCGGTAGCGGTAAGGACCATCTGGACGGGGGGCTTCACCGCCTCCGTTTTGATGCTGCCAAACCAGCTCCGCAGCTTCATCCAGGGCAGCCTGATATATGCGGCTCTCATCGTCTGGGGTCTCACGTCCCGTGTTGTCCCGTACATCCATCTGCTCCATAGCATCGCGGAGAGAGAATGCTTCTTCCTTTTCCATCCATCGTTGACCTCGTTCCATGTAGGTGGCCGTAGGCACAACTTCGGATGGCTTGAGGGGACCCGTTGCAGTGGGCTTGCTTGGATAATAATCCCGGCCCCGACCGCTTATGGTAGAATAACGAGATGACATGCTGAATGCGCCGACGCTCGGTGCGTGAGAAGGTAAGCGTTTATGATCGGGTTGTTTGCTAGTTTGTGATTGTAGTGACGAAGCATCGAGGCTAAATCGTCCGGCGAGCGATCGTGACGGTTCCGTAGGATGCGAAGGTTGAGGTCGGGCACCTCCAGGCCGCGGCGTTCGGTTAGTACGCAAGTCGGCGAGGTAGTTGGCTGCAAGTGAAGCAGTGGTCAGCAATGCACGTCGGAAAGCCGCCGCTTTCTTGCGCCCGCGGGCGTCCTACCCATCTGGTCCTTGCTCATGTACGAAGGTGACGGCGGCGTCACCTTGCGCGGCCGCTGCTCGCGCGAAGTCCACATTACGCGTGATTGAAGTGGAAAAGTTGCGAACTTTAATATTTGACGATTTAGAGTGGTAGCAAGGTTCAAAGTGATTAGGAAGGGTTGTGACCGTTGGGCGCTGAATATTCGTGAACCGGAGCGAGGTCGGGTAATAATCACTATGTACTTTGCCTGAGCTGACTAGGGTTGTCACAGTGGGGGTTGACTAGGCAACGCTCTGACTAGGTGCCTAGGCGGCTTGTCGGTCGATGAAGATTTGTCCGCTCCACCTACCGTCCACGGCAACCACTTATCAGACAGCGGGTTCCGAGTCCGGTACCACATATACCGGCCAGGAAGAATGAAGGGAGACAAAATGAGATGAAGGATAAATATGTTAATATACAGGTCATGAAATCGTTTACAGAAATAACCCTTGCACTACCATCGTAGCTCTCCCTTGACGCCTTGTTCGGGCTCTCCGCCAGTCGCCGACGTCTTGGACGAATCATCTGCGTAACCTAAGTTTTTGAAGTCATCCTTGGCCATTAGATTTCTGGACTTTGTTTAGTAAAAAGTTTGAGGGACCGTAGATTGTAGCGACATCCTACCGATCCATTCTGCAAGAGAGATATGACTTTGCTAGGTTGCGACATTCATGCTCGTTGACGCCTCGAGCCTTTTTCATACATGCCAGATACTCTGACATGACAGATTTGCATTCGCCTAATATCACGGCATAATAAGTATCAATTGCAAGATGACTTGGCCACCTCTACGCCAGCCACGTACCATCGTGATCAAGTGGGAAACTTCCGCGCTGTGGCCTAAAGTCGCTTGTTAATTCAAGAGAGCCATGTAACGAGGGAGTGCTGGCGCCATAAGAGTCACTTACGGTGCCGGTTTTGTCGATGGAAGCTGTCCTGGGGCTCCGAAAGTACTCATGATTTCGATGTATGAAGCTGTCTGTATGAAACAGATGGAGTGAGTGTTGGTAAAAAGCAGTTGGGATTGTGGCGCCACAATTTAGTGACAGCTATGGCGGTGCTGTGGCTGGTGTCGGGCATACAGGCGTGTGTTATCGACAATGTATTGTTAGATGCCCACAGCAAGCCATAGGGTGATTATGTTGTCGAACGACTCCTTTATCTGGAAAGATCAATGACGCAACTGGCGCGGCATTTTGCAGTGTGCCATTGTGCAAATTTTGAACCGTGCCACTCGATAAGCAGTCAGGCACAAGCAAGTCGTTGGGTGCGCGTTCACAAAGCGGCTGAAATTGGCGTAGTGCCCCTCTTTTTATGCCTTGCTTCCTGCACAGCAACACATCTCCTCGCTGTGGCTTTGCCCCCATGAGTCCATGAGTGGCAAGTGGGTATTTTGCAAGCCGCGCCACACATTCGCACTCCCGTACTCCCGTGCCACAGCGCAAGGGCTACCTACGGCTACACGTGAATCGCATCGACGCCAGCAGTCCAACCATTCCGAGAAGCGACGCAAAGCGAAGCGCAATTCATCGTCTGTGTCTTGGCGGTCGACAGGAATTCCATGATTCAACTCTAGCCCCTCTCACGATCTGTCGCATCTATTTTCCGGCGCAAACGCCTCCGCAACCACCGCTACAATGGCAGCCCTCGGCGAGGACCTGCTCATCACAGTCAACAAATTGCAAGACCTGGTTTTCAACACCATCGGCAGTGACTCTCTTGACCTTCCACAAATTGTAATTTGATACTTCTTTGGTCTCTCTCAACAAATTTGCCCCAGTCGCTGACCATGCTTGAATAGGTTGTCGTCGGCTCTCAATCCGCAGGCAAATCATCTGTCCTCGAAAACATTGTTGGCCGAGATTTTCTACCCAGAGGAAGTGGCATTGTTACTCGGCGTCCTCTTATTCTGCAACTCATCAACGTACCCGAGGATGAGAACGCTTCCCAGCCGACAGACGACCGCTTCCGCTCTCCTGACAGTGCGCGACGCTCTGAGTGGGCAGAGTTCCACCACATTCCCAACCGACGTTTCAACGATTTTTCCGATGTCAAGCGCGAGATTGAAAACGAGACATCTCGTGTCGCTGGCTCAAACAAGGGAATTAACAGACAGCCCATCAACCTGAAAATCTACTCGCCGCATGTTCTCAACCTGACTCTGGTTGATCTTCCTGGCCTGACCAAGGTACGGCGCGCCACTGGCAAGACTTTTAATCCCGGCCCAGATTCTGACCTGTTCCATAGGTTCCCATTGGCGATCAACCGACCGATATCGAGAAGCAGACTCGTAACCTGATTTCAGAATACATTGCCAAGCCTAACAGTATCATCCTTGCTGTCTCGCCCGCCAACGTCGACATTGTCAATTCGGAAGCTCTCAAGCTGGCTCGTCATGTCGATCCTCTCGGCCGTCGAACCATTGGTGTTCTCACCAAGCTCGACTTGATGGATCATGGGACTAACGCATTGGACATTTTGTCCGGACGTGTCTACCCTTTGAAGCTGGGCTTCATCGGGGTTGTCAATCGTTCGCAACAGGATATCCAGGGCAACAAGCCCATGGAGGAAGCCCTTAATGACGAAATGGATTTCTTCAAGCACCATCCTGCTTACCGCAACATTGCCACACGCTGCGGCACGCGGTTCCTGGCCAGGACCCTCAACACAACCCTCATGGGACATATTCGCGAACGCCTGCCCGACATCAAGGCCCGCCTCAACACCCTAATGGGACAGACCCAGCAGGAGCTCGCCAGCTACGGCGACATGCACTTCAGTGGCAAGGAGCATCGCGGATCTTTGATTCTGCAACTCATGACCCGATTCGCAAGCTCTTTCATCTCTTCTATTGATGGTACCTCGACGGAAATTTCCACCAAGGAGCTCTGCGGCGGTGCCCGCATCTACTACATTTTCAACTCCGTGTTCGGCAGCTCTCTCGAATCGATCGACCCAACATCGAATCTCACCGCTCTTGACATTAGAACTGCCATCAGAAACTCTACCGGTCCCCGACCCAGCTTGTTCGTTCCCGAGATGGCTTTTGATCTGTTGGTGAAGCCTCAGATCAAGCTTCTCGAAATCCCCAGCCAGCGCTGCGTTGAGCTGGTGTATGAAGAGCTCATTAAGATTTGCCACACCTGCGGCTCAACAGAACTCTCAAGGTTCCCTAGATTACAAGCCAAGCTGATCGAGACCGTTTCAGACCTCCTGCGCGAGCGTCTAGGCCCTTCGTCCACCTACGTCGAGTCGCTGATCTCGATCCAACGCGCCTACATCAATACCAACCACCCCAACTTTCTCGGCGCCGCGGCAGCCATGAGCAATGTCGTCAACGCGAAGCAAGACCGCGAGCGTAAGAGGCTGATTCAGGAAGAGCGTGAAAGGAGAGAGCGCAAGCGCCTCAAGGAGCTCGGCACTAATGGCGAGATCGAGGAGACAGAAGACGGGGACAAGGAAGCGCAAAAGCATAGCAAGCACTCGCGTAGCCTTTCGCCTGCTGTTCATGAAGGACACAACAGTCTCGCTGCTGCTGTCAACGGCCGTCCTCATTCACCCATGAACGGTCAGGGCCTCGGTGGCGCCAAGGACACGTTCCTAAACTACTTTTTTGGCAAGGAGGGTCTTTCACCCATGCACGCCCCGAGTGGTCTGACCAACGGGCGTCAGCACAACGAGCCCAGCTTCTCCAGCAGCCTGCGTCGCGAAGAAAAGATTGCTGTCCGTCCTGCACCAACAGTGCGTGACGACGATTACGACCCTACGTCGCGTAGCTACGGCCTCGCGTCCCATCTCGTAAGTTGTTTTGCTTCCTCGCTTCGCTCGCACAGCGTCAACGAGCTTGTAGAAGAACGTGTGAGTACTTTGCTAACAACACAATCAGGGCGAGTCCAACGAGCCCGCACTCACCGACCGCGAGGCCATGGAGACGGAGCTGATCCGCGCGCTCATTTCGTCCTACTTTAACATTGTGCGCGAATCCATTGCTGACCAGGTGCCCAAGGCGGTGATGCACCTGCTTGTCAACCACTGCAAGGAGGTGGTGCAGAACCGACTCGTCAGCGAACTCTACAAGGAGTCACTCTTTGAGGAGCTCCTCTATGAGGACGACGGTATCAAGAAGGAGCGCGAAAAGTGCGAGAAGCTCCTACAGACGTACCGCGAAGCGGCCAAGATAATTGGCGAGGTGCTGTGAAAGAGTTGCGCGTTGACCGCTACGCGAAGAGTGGACTGGAGAGGGAGTTGAAAGGAGCCTTCATGGACCATTTTTTTAACGCATCCCCGTCGATTCGCGTCGTGTCTTGATGGGCGAACAAGTCGATGTCTAGAAAAGGAAGATTTGGCATCCAATGCTGTTTTTGTAACAACAAGAAGAGCAGGAAATTGGATGAATGGGACAGATTACGAGAAGGAAAGAATAAGGGGACTCAGCGACGGAAAGCAACAGGCTAGAAAACGGTTGCTTTTCTTAGAGGTTGCATTGTGTAGTGGACTCCTTTTGTTCTTCTCTGCGCCTGTTATTTTTGTATTGTGTGTACGCTGATCATGTAAAAAGAAAATCTCTACGTCTTTTTTTCCCCTTTCGAACGCTTCTCTTGGCTTCTATGTTGTTACTTTTGCCGACTTTACACTCTACACTTTACAAGAATACACAAGAAAACCGAATACGCATCTGTTGCTGGAAGCTATCTTGCGATGAGATTGAGTAGAGCGTCATTTTGAACGTGTTTGTGTACATCTTGGAATAATTCCAAACCAAAAACCTAATCAGAAACCGCTTTTCCAAAAAGACGTCTGTTCTCAAGTGCCTATAACTCGACAAGCCCAGAAACAAGGATGAATCGCAGGGATATCGCAGAACTTTTACATAAAGACCAAAAGAAAAGCAACAACAAACCACCCAGTTATACAAATTGGCCTTGAAAAGGGCCAAGGGGCAAAAGAGAAACTACATCTTGGCGGGATTCACGCCGCCTATCTGATCAGGCTGCTCGGCGTAAACCTGGAAGCTCTGATCGACGCCCCAGTTTGCCATCTGCGCGTAATTGTCAAACGTATTCTATAAACAGACAGTCAGATTTGGTTCGAACACCTGCTTATAGTCCTGATGCTTACCCAGTCAATGTTGGCGGCAAAATCGGCGGCGCCACCATCCGCGCCAAGACCGTTGCCTACCGTCGTGAACATGCTCAGCGGCGACATAGGCCCGCCGGTGGTACTGAATGGGTTCAGACCATCCATGGGTATGTCCATGCTGACAGGCGGCAGGCCAAAGTCCATGCCGACGAATGGGCCGGCGTCGAACGTCGTCGAAAAGGCATTGTTGCTCTCGGGGCTCAGGTCGACCAGGCCCGCTGAAGAAAGGATTGACTGCGGGTTTGATGGAAGGGAATCCATGTCAAATGTGAAGGGAGGCACGCCCATGGAGATAGAATCGGTGCGCGACTCGGGTGTGTTTTCGCTGCTGCTGACGGGCGTCTTAATCTTATCCATCATGATTTCGAGAATCTTAGACGCTTTGAACGCATCCATGGACGTATCGGCCAGACTCGACCAGATGCTGCCTGCCTGCTGCAGAGAGCTGACCATCTTGACGCGCTTTTCATTGTCCCAGACAAACGAACCTTCCGTGTCCTGGCTGGCGTTGTTTTGCATGGCCATGTTGTCGTAGTGCAGGTCCATTACGATGAGCATGGCGGGGAGGATAAACTCCTTGGTCGCAATTGACTTGACGTACCAGCTGACGGCGCGAAGCTTACCAGCAGGCTGAGACTCGCGGTGCAGAGTGGAAAGGTGGTCCATGGCTTCCATTGATGCCTCGATAGCGGCACGGCGTGAGTGAGCGTATCGCGGATTCTGTCTTGCCCTGACCATGTAGTGGCGATGAAGCAGGCACATGATCTTTTGGTACAGAACATTGACATTGAATCGAGCGACGATAAGAGTCACTGGATCATTGGAGCCTTCCAAAGGGGTAAGCTTCAGGTGAGGCGGCAGTTCTTGCATGACCTGTCTCAACTTTGCATCGAATCGCAGAGTCTCATCGTAGGGCATCCCCTTGCCGAGGCGATTTGTGGCCTGCAGAATGTTGCCCAGCTCAAAGCAGAGTTTTGCTTTGGCAATCATGTAAGAGATCGGTGTCGGTTCGGACAGCGGGCGAGACGGCGGGAGTTCTTTGATGGTCTGGTGAAAGTCGTCGTCGAACAAATTGTTTGGTAATTGCGCATCACAATCTCGCTCATTGATCATGCTTGGCAGTGAGACCTGATGAGAAAAGACAATGTCTGACATGCGAATGAGAGCCCATGTTCGCCGGCGCATTTCTGCTTGAAACGGACTTAGAGATGGAAACCATTTCGCATCGCGATGATATCCCTGACGAATGGCAATACGGGTGATCATGGAGACGATAAGCCACAGGCCCAAATCAGCATCCCAGCGGGTCGAGTATTCTCCCAGAACATATAATAACAGCGTCTCTACCGTGTAATCAACGGGCTTTGTGTAATCCCCTTTGATAAGGCACTGAACAGTCCGTAGGCGATACTCGTCAGCAAGGGCCAGGCTCTTGTTCCTCCACTCTGGAGGCTCGTCGCCGACTTTATTATAACTCAGCATTGCCAAGGATAGAACGGAGTATAATAGGCCCAACCACATGATTGGCGTCTTGTTGGGGTCTTGCCAGTGAGTTCGCAATTGCTGCAAGAAGGTCGGACCATGGATGACACTGACGGCGTTATCCATAGAGTTAAAGTATCGACTACACAAGGCCAGAACATGAGTCCTTTGTGGTAACGAAGTGCGCAGCTCAATTTCTGAAGCCGGCTGAGCGCCGAGCAAAAGTGTAGGGCCTTCGCGCGCGGCGGCTGGCTTGGAGTTTTTGACACGTTCGTAGCTGTTTTCTAGCTCCTTGCGATGCAAGGTAAAGTAGTTTTTGACGTCGGATATATCGGCAAGAATTGAGTGCCAGTGTTCATGGCCAATGTACATTGATTTGCCCTTGTCGGCGTCCACCTTAAGCATACCGAGAGAGGCGGTTAAGCCATCTTCATCGTCGCTCCCTTCGTCACCAACGTTGGTTCCATCGTCTTGCTCCATCTTGGCAGAGGGTGTGCTGTCGATAGTTGTCTGGGATACTGACTGGCCGCGGGCTGCTGCCACGGCTGAAGACGGGTCACTGCCACCAGTATGCATGAGAGAAAGCACCAAGTTCTCTAAACGGTCAATGCGATTCTGCATGTCGTCGGGGCTAAGGTCCGCTTGACTGGGGCTCTTTTTCTGGGAGGCGGGCGCGGCGTAAGTACATGATGAGGTGTCGTTGCCTTCACGTTTGGTGCAGTTGCTGCAAGGGTGTTTTCGGTCGCATTTCCTAAACGGAGTTAGTAATAAGTGAGAGATGAGGCGTTTAACGAGTTGCTGGAGCTCACAATCTGTTGACAGGTTAGCATGACGCAGGATATGGGTTGAGTCAAGTGATTCTTACTTGCGTGTTCTGCACGGATAGCAACTGAGCGGGACTCTGTTTCGTTTTCGGACGACTTTGAAGCTATCTTCTGGCGAGCGAGCGCCAGTGGAGGAATTTGTCGAGGGCGGAGTGGGTGTCATCCTGGCGATACTGAGTATGCTGAAGGTGCAAGTGGAGGAGTTGAGGCTCTGCGGGGCGATTGGAACAGAGGGGAGCGAGTTTCACACTGGAGATGGAGTCGTCCTGGCAGACGTTGGAGAAACCAAGTGTATAATTGGAGACTGGAATGTAGCAAGAATTGCTCAAGACGCATTGGAGCCTTGGCTGAGCGTGCTGAGCAAGAAGCTCTTGGCTTCACCAGGCACTACAAGCACCAGCTGTAGGTTATGCGACGAATACGCAGACTCGAATCGGTAATGGCCCGCGCGTGACCGTTTCGGCTCTATGGTGTGTGTAGGATTAAAGAAAAAAAAAAAGGCAGTGACGGCTGGCTTGCGCAGTCGAGTGCCCGCGCAGGGCGAACTGATGCAGGCGAGTCTTGTGTAGTCGGATAGATTCGCGGCGCCGTGTAGCTATGCTAATACTGGCTGATTGGGTTGCGTGGTCAGAGCACCAGGACGAACATGTATGGTGTTTGCGACGAAGGTCTCCAGAACGGGCTCGACTCGCAATCAAAACGGGAAAAGACGTGAATTGAGTGCGATTAAACAGAGGTCAAATGCGATTAGATAGAAGAAGCAGAAAAAAAAAACAAAGGTAAAAGTAATTGGTGTCAGCGTCGATGAAATATCAGGCAGGCTGATAGTTGGTAGTGGGTGGGGGTGGCGGTGGTGCAGGCGATGCGTTAGTGGAGCCACTTCGAGTGCTGAAGTTGCAGGGCACGACGAGTTGGGCAAAGCAGGCAAAAAGGCAAAAAGAGAGGCGCTGGTTGGCTGTGCAGGTAGCGGCAAGTCCACTATCAAAAAAAAAAGCTAGGGAAGGAGGGGGTTTTGACGCTAATAATAAACGGATGTCGGACGCACTTGCCCGCAAACTCCGGATGCAGCATCGAGGTTGTCGTGGGGGAACAGGACGCGCAGATAAATTGTCATGACAGAAGACCAGGTGATTATGATGGAGGAGATGGAAGTCGATGATTCCGAGACTTGGAAATGTTCAGAATTGAATTTCATCGTGAGCCTCCTATCAGCCTCTACGGACAGGCTCATGCTCGATAGCCTCAATATGCACGCTCATTACTTCGCGCTACTAGGCCTCATCCCGCCGCAAGGCTACCTCTGCACACGCATGCTGAATGGAGTCGCTGATATGTACCCATCGATGTGACTCACAGATGCAGGCATCTTCACGCACGGGTCCCCTAATAAGCTCAGACGCAGCAGGCCCAGCGACACAGTAGCCTATGGTATTGTTACCAACGACAACGCTCACCAGTTTCATTTGTCAGCCATTTTCTCTCACCTTTTTTCCAGACCCACCAATGACCCAGGTGGTGAGCAATGAGACTGGCTGGTCACCTCGAGTCCCCCATGACGTACGAGCATTATCAGTCCGCGTTTTAGAATTCGAACTCTTAATGTGATAAGGGCTCCCTACGATGTCGCGGGCACAGCTACCAGGGTCAGCTAGGCGGGAAATTTAATTTTATAAAAATGCTATTTGGGAGCTCGTCATGTGCGTATCTTGAGAACTGTAGGTGATGGGAGACCCTGAGACATCTCGTCGTAATTAATAAGGTAGGGTCTCCAACAACCTGGGTTCTGCAACGGCCGTTGTTGGTGCCTTTGGCGGCCGGCTGTCGGGTCCTCACACACTGAGAATCAAGAGCTTGGTGTTGAAGACGGGTGGATTAGCTAAGCCAAGGCCGAGGACTTTTATTGGTCAAATAATCAGCACGGGGTCTCTGCCTGGCGCTAGTGCTGATCTGGAGTAGCGCGCTTACGAACTCCAAAATGCCCAGGTACAGAAGGACTCGTCACCACTTGGGCTGGTTATGAACTTATGAGATGTGTCTGGCTGGTTTTTTTATCCGTCAGTATCTAAGTATAACTTTGAAAGATCTGATGTCACAAAGTTCGTTGACTCAACAAGAAAATCACCGTATACATAACTATCATTCTCAAACACCACAAGACAGACATGCCTAGATATGAATATCACCCTCATAGGGTTCTATGCACGTCTGGAAAGACACCAGACGCTCCACGGCGCCATAGCCCGCTCTTATCAATCTGCCCCCATGTGTGTACTTCGTATCTTGCACTACTCTATTTATTCATCACGACTTGCACCGCATCAAATATATACGGAGTTTATCCTCTTGGCCTTCTTGCAGATTTCGATAATGATATTTTCGATGTTTTTTTCGTCAGCTCCGTACATAGATCCGGAACGTAAAGTGAACTGTTTGGGTATTCTAGTCACCAAAGTATTATCAATGGCTGTCGAGGATTGCTTATTTCTGTCCATCCATGTTGATGCGGCCCCTCAGGCGCACCGCCCAACAAGTGATGTGGCCATGGTACGCCATTTTTGTGCGTATTCGAAAATGATACACCCTCTGTCTCGATGACGTCCTCGTTAATTGGCGCAGCAGATTTCATGCGGCAGGTGTATCTGCCATTTCGCCTTGTTTTCATGCTACCGCAACATCCGCCGCGGCCGTGTACGCCTTGAAGAACTCTCCGTTGCTCTCCATCTCTTCCTTAACCTGTGCGCAACTTTGGTTAGCGACATGGGAAACACAGTCGCGACAATATACTTACAATATCCAAACCACCAACAAGCTCACCGTCCATCCACAGTTGAGGGTACGTCGGCCATTCGGCATATTCTTTGAGACCCTGACGAACCTCGTCGTCGGCCAGAATGTTGAAGAAGCCGTACTTGACCGAATTCTCGCGGAGGATGCCAACCATCTGTCGCGAGAAGCCACATTGAGGAGAACTGGGCGTGCCCTTCATGAACAGCATGACGGGTGCCGCCTTGACGAGATCTTCCAAACGTTTGAACAAATCCGCCTTTTCCGTCTCGGGATCAGCCTGGGGTTGGTTGGTGGCGACAGCCGCGGCGGCGGCGCCGGTTCCGTTGGCACCGGTCCCGGGCTCTGGGCTCTTGCCCGCGTGTGACTCGATGGCGTTGCGCACCTTGACGGCGTTGCTGCCGCTGACCGTCTCGAGGACCTGGCCGCCGCGCAGCAGCACCAGGAAGGGCACGGCCGTGACGTCGTACGTCTCGCTAATGTCGCTCAGCTCCTCGGCGTTGATCGAGAACCATTGCGTGCTCGGCGGCGACGTGACGGGGTATTCGGAGGCGAGTGTGGATAGGACCGTGGCCATTTGCGCGCAGGGAGCGGCCCAGGGTGCGTGGAAAGAGACGACGAGGAGGGTCGATGGCGCCGCGGCACCAAGGACCTGATCCCACTGAGCCAAACTCGAGACTTCGGAAATGGTCGACATGGCTGAGGAGAGATGTTGCCGGAATTGAACCGAAAAAAGGTAGACGAAGACTCAATAGTGTGCCCTTTAGAATGGGAAGAATGAAAAGCGAAAGACAAAATATGATGCTTCGGGATGGCGAGTGGTTGCAAAAAAATGGCGGGGCAGCGTTTGAAGCAGCAGACCGTCCTCGGAGAGGGGCGAGAGGAAAAAATGGCACATTTTGCGTCACTTGGGGGAGTGGTTGCGCTATGAACGGCCTGCACCTAGCACGCTACCTTAGAATCTGGTAGACACCATGACACCTTGGCGGCCAAGCGGCCAACCAACTGTGCTTGGTGCGTTTGGGACATGACATAAGACGAGTCTCTGTGGCCAGCCAGGTGCACAGTCGTGGTTAATATGTACCAGCACAAAAGCCCCACCAGCTCCCTCTTGCCACAGGCTTTTGGCTCTTGCCTTTTGTCTCTTCAGCGGTCGCCCTTGCCCTGTACCTTGGTACCGCTAATCAAAAGCTGCAGCCTGGAAAGTCTCCCACGACGCCCTGCAGCGCCCCGTCGTAAGCACCAACCGGCCACCCCGCTTCCTCTGCTGCTGCGGCTCGCAACGTACGTCAATCGCCTCCAGCAACTTGGCCGAGCTCAGAGCTCCTCCATCCTCAACGCTCCCGACCCCCTCAACCAACCTTCTTCCTGTACCTTGCTTCCCTTGGGTTTCACGACGGCACGTCCGCACACGTCAAGGAGACGCCTGTATTACTCTCCCCGGCCTCGTGCCTCTATTCTTCACATTGACCCCGCTATCCTTGGCCCCTGTCAATCCCGCCATTCTCTTCCGCCAAAGCTTCTAGAGCTTCCGTGGAAACTTGTTCGCAGGCTGTCTCATCACCAGCCCTGTAGGTACGCTTCAACGCCGCCGCACCCTCGCATCGGGGAAAGCAAACCTCAAGCGCATCCGTCATGCGAAAGGAATTCGTTCGTATTCGCTGACCCTTTCACTAGTACACGATGGCTTCCCTAAACCTCTCCATAAACGGCCCGTCCATTAAGAAGGAGTACACCTCGGTAGTCGATGCTGCTGTGCCTACCTCCGGCTCTCCAACCTTCGCCAAGTGGGTTCTTTACACTGTTCAGACGCCTCTTGTCAGCGTTTTTGAGTCTTCCGGAAGCAATGAAAGCGTCCTCAAGGTAGAGAGCACAGGCGGTAAGCGAACCCCCGACGATCCGATGAACCCGCACCATCTCTACGCGCTTACTAACAATTCCTTTGCAGAGGGCGAGCTCACCGAACTTTTCGAAGACTTTAGCGAAGGCCGTGTCCAATTTGGCTTTGTCAAGGTCAAGGACCCCAACTCTGGTCTACCCAAGCATGTCCTCATTGCCTGGTGCGGCGGCGGCGTGCCCGAGCGAACAAAAGGCTACTTCACCAGCCACCTCAACGCTGCCTCCAAAGTTCTACACGGATACCACGTTCAAATTACCGCTCGATCCGACGACGATCTCGAACCCGATGCTCTTATGCGCAAGGTCGCCGATGCCTCTGGTGCCAAGTATGCCGGCGGACCTGCCGCCGGCGCTGCCAGAGCCCCCCCTCTCATCAAGTCTAAGCCCGTCTTTTCGCCCTCCAATTTGAGTGCTGGTCGCTCTGCGAACCCCCTCGTCGCTGCTCGCTCGCGCAGAGACGACAATGTCGACGCCGATGGTTGGGGTGCCGATGCGCCTCCCGTGACTCGAACTCAGGTGGAAAGGGTCGAGTCCGCATACAAGCCTACCAAAGTTGACATGTCAAGCCTTTCTCGCCAGAGCGAGCCCTCCCGATACACTCCCGCCGCCGCTCAACAGCAGGACAGAGATGTTGTCGGTGGTGGCTACAAGCCTGTTGGAAAAATCGATATCGCGGCTATCCGCGCCCAGGCGAAGGAGAAGCGCGACGACCGACCAACCCCCGTCAAGGGCGCTTATGAGCCTATTGGCAAGGTAGACATTGCGGCCATTCGCGCAAAGGCGCAGAAGCCTGCGTCTGAGCAACCCGAACCCGAGCAGCATGCCGAGCAGGAGTCCCCGAAGCCTCTCGCTGATCGCGCTGCTGCCTTTTCGCAGCCAGCTCAATCCGAACGACTAACATCACTGCCCAAGCCCAAGATTGCCAACAAGTTTGGTGGTGGCGGTTTCTCAGCTACCAAGGCGCCCACGCCCGGTGCCCTTGGTCTACAAGGCCCTGTTGCCAACGCATCCTCTGCGCCCGTCACTACCACGAGCCGTACCTTTGCCAACGAAGGTGGCAAGACCCCTGCCCAGCTTTGGGCTGAGAAAAAGGCGCGTGAGAGCGGCGGTAGCGCTGGAGCGGCATTGCCATCTTCTCCCGCGCCGATCAGCCAACAAACGAGTGGCAACAAGGAGTGGAAGAGCGGATACTCTGGCAAGTCTTGGGCATCGGTACAGACCCCAGCTTTTGGACGTGGTGGTGCCGAAACTGTTCGCGAGAATAACCAGGCCATTCCTGAGGACGAGCAAACCCGCGGCGGCCAAGACGAGCCGGCTGGAGGTGTTTCAGCCCTGCGCGACCGCTTCAAGGGCGCGACGCCCATGGGAGGCGCACCGCCTGCTCCTGGTGCTACCACTGGACATGGAGACGAGCAAGAAGAGGAAGAGAACGTCGCCCCTCCCCCCCTTCCTTCCAGCTCTCGTCCATCTGGTGGATTTGCTCTGCCTGGCCTGCCTACTCGCCCGCCACCTGTAGATGACGAAGAGGAAGAGGAGCCGGAGCGTGAACAGTCTCCCATCCTCGTGGCGCAGCCAGTCGCACGTCAAGCCGAACCAGTTCGCGCTCCCGCACCTCCACCCGCTCCTGCGCCCGCGCCTCGTGAGCCTACCCCCGAGCCGGAACCTGAGCCCGAGCCCGAGCCTGCGCCCGCGCCACCGCCTGCTACCGTTTCTCACCAGACTGCTCCTCCTCCTCCTGCGCCTGCTCCGGCGCCTGCGGCTGGCGGAGCCTCCCAGCGTGCTGTCATTCTTTACGACTACGACAAGGACGAGGACAACGAAATTAGCCTAGTTGAAGGCGAGATTGTCACGGATGTTGACCAAGTTGACCCCGACTGGTGGATAGGCACCAATGTGCACGGCGAGAATGGTCTCTTCCCCAGCAGCTATGTTGAACTCATCGAAGAAGACGATGCCGGTGCCGGTGGTGGCGCCGCTACTTCACCGCCCCCGACCGCCCCCGCTCCTGCTACTGCTCCGGTGCCCACGCCGGCTGCGGCTGCTCCAGCCCCAGCTGCTGCTTCAACCGGACATACTGCCACTGCTCTGTATGACTACGAGGCCGCTGAAGATAACGGTATGTCCCTTTTATTAGCAACAGGAATATAGAAGAAGAGAACAGTTGATTACTAACAAGTATCTTTCCAATGCAGAACTTTCATTCCCCGAGGATGCGCAAGTCACGAATCTTGAGTTCCCTGACGACGACTGGTGGTTTGGCCACTACAAGGGTGACTCGGGTCTCTTCCCCGCCAACTACGTCCAGCTCAACCAGTAGAGCCGCTGAGCAGCAGGTCATGGTCGATGATGTAAGAGCAAGGAAATTTGGATTCCTGTATGTGCCTCGTGTTGTTTAAAAAAAAAAAGTAAAGGGATACGGCGGGCTGTGGGACAACATTTTGTGTTTGCCTCCTTTTCTTTTTTCATTGTAACTGTTGATCTGGTGATCTTCGTCTCGTAGAATGTTACATTTTGACAAAGTCTACTTGTCTTGTGATGGACTTGCCCATCATGAAATCATCTCGTGAATGTGTTGCTAAAGGGCTTTTATCACGAATTAAGCTCAAGTAGTCATAATGGTCAGGCTGTTGTCCAGGATCCAATTTCCCGCTTTGTTCAATGATACGCAAACTGTATACATTCACATGCATCATGGACGAGTTTGGCAAAATGTGACCAGCAGGTTGGAAATCAAGAGCTGTCTCAAAAACTGTGCAGGGAATCATATTTACCCGTCCAATCTAACCCTTGAACAAAAGCCAAATTGACGTGAACATGAATGTTGGGGAAAATAAAAGGCTGAAAAAGGGTGCGACGCAAAGAAAACGTGGAGGGATCGAATAGACGTAAAAGATATGAGTCGGCGCAAATGGGAACGGCTCAAACAGCCGAATAAGCAAGCCGTTCAGTTGGGGGTGAACGTGGCTGAAAATGCTGCCAGAGGAATGAGATGATTGTTTTCCGCATTGGCCATCGTGGATGTATATACAGGAATGTGCTCCTACTCGGAGACAAGCCACATATGTCGCTTCTATTGTATCCAAGCAGTCGGCCGACTGAGCTGGTAAAGCGGTCATCGGAGGGGAGCAGTCGTAATTAATTCCCCGTCATGTCCTCATTTTCTACAAATTTTGGAGTCGTCGTTTAGCAGAGGCATTCACAGCACTCCAGACTAGACACGTAGGATATCAGTAACCAGCGCGGTTGGGTGGGCTCGAGGAAGTAGAGGGCGCGACTTACCAGCACTCGCAAGACTCTTCGACAACACAGCAACAGCAGAGGGCTGCAAGACAGGCCATCAAGCAGTTGGAGCTGCCACCACGGTTGCCACGAGTATCCTGCTGCTGAGGAGGTGGGCCCTGCTGGTACTGCATGCCCTGGGGAGGACCGTACTGGCCCTGGGGATACTGTCCCTGAGGGGGGCCATATTGACCTTGGGGAGGACCATAACTCTAAGAAGTCATGTTAGCGAAGCTGATTCGGTGACAAAATCGCCATGTCGCGTATGTCTTGTTTGCAAAAGCCGCCCGCGTCGCCGTCGTCGCAACCGTGAGCTTTCGTTTGCGTGAGAACAGCTCCAATTGTTCACGCAATCCAGCGCCGTCAACTTTGCCAAGCTCGCAGAATCAATCGATGCAAAGACGCTGGTAGCAGGCAGTGGTAGTAAGCCGTCTCGAATCATTGACTGAGTCGTGCGGTGATTGCGACGAACGGGTTGATTGTCGGCGTCGGCGTGGATTTCTTCGAGGCAGTGCTTCACTTACGGCTTGGGGGTGCTGGGGGTACTGGCCGCCCTGGTTGTTGTAGTAATCCTGGTTGGACATATTGAAGAGATGTGAATCGAGTGAGGCGACGAGGTAAAGGGGTAAAAGTCGCGATGAGTGTAGTTGAAAAGACTAGGATGGGAGTAAATAAAAAAAGAAAGCGGGTGGAAAGGAAAAGGGAAGCAGGTGAACAGGGGACCTAGGTGGATGGCAGGTAAGTCCGTACAAGTAATCTGGACTTGCTGCTAGGTTGGGTCGCGGTTCGGAAAAGCGGCAGGTCGGTATTTTGAAGCTGATTTAGCGGGCTTCAGGCCATGGGCTTTCTAAGGGCTACAGCAATTTTGGCAGCAGTCCAGCAAAGCCAACTGCAAGCTACGCAGGGGCTTGCTGGCCGACCGGTGGAGAGGGTCTTTTTTTTAGTGGGCGGCGTACTAATGTGGACGAATACAGTGTTCCCCTAGTGGGACCCCTTTTTCCTAGCGGCAAATCCAGGGTTTTCGAGGGCCTGCTGGCCAACGATGCGCTGTTTCCTCCAGCCAGGCACACGCACCTCAGTGGCTCGGCTGCGTCTTTTAGTGGACAGATGAGGCTGTGCTGCATGCCGCAGTAGCCTTCCGTGTGTACCTATTTAGGTGACAGTAATACGTGAATAGTCAGTTGTCTCTTGTCCCTCGATGCAGGCTCACTCCTGTTTTTAGTTGAATTTTTTCTTATTGGCTTTGTAAAGTATGCAGACAGAATGATAGGTCGTAATGCGAGTCTTTGATTATCATGCTTAACATGTTGTACACGGGGATCCGCGCTCGAACAAAGTTTATGCTGTGGCTGGAGCTTGCGGTGGATTCCATAACTATCACATTGTACCGACCAGTGATGTTAGTCGCCCAGCCCTGTGAGCATCAGCAAGACGCGTACATGTTTGCGTCGCCGTCTTGCCACTAGCAAAGCATGCCGGTAGATGACAAAAAAAAATGGCACCAAGAGGCCGAACGGGATGGGCATAATGGCAAGGCTGATTCATGTACTGAGCACGGAGAGAGGTGGCGCGGTAGGTGAGCACCTTCGCGCATGTGGTGGCATTTGCATACGTACTCGTCCCGGAGCTCGCCCTCGTCTCTGTTGACGGCCCAACTCCGGGGCGCAGACTTCTCTATACAGCCTAGTGGCGATGCGGGAAGCCATCATGGTCTCCAGCGGCCGCCCACGGGACCCGTCTTGGTTGACCGTCGTCGGCCTATCTAGCTCTATCTAGCCTCAAACCGCTGCTCCTGCAAAGGTGTCTCAGGCCCGCGCCGTCAGCGGCGTTGCATTATTGCAGGACCCCGGCAGCACATCTCGTCCTTTTCCTGTCGATTAGGTCTCTTTTAGGGTTGCAAATGGCGGGCCTTCCGGCCTGGTAGGGATAAGGTGTGCGCCCAGCCACAACAAATAATGCCTACGTACCGCGTACCTGGCAGGGACCACGAGATGAAGACAGAGTCGCTTGCGGTTGGTACAGAGCCAGACTCGCGGTTGTAAATAGCATATGGAACACAGGCTCCTTGCGGTAAAGGTTCTGATGAATTGCGCTCTCTTTCAGGCAAATACGCTCTAACCGGCGAAATTGCCGCAGCGAACTGTCAGCAACTACTCAGATAGGCATACCAGACAACGGGTTGCCCGAGCCTTTGATATCTCTGATACAAAAGGCCATGGAGCGGCAAGTGGAGAACTCCAACACCATCACTTTTATTAGCGTCGCATCTCGGGCTATCAGGCTTGCAGAAAGAATTCCCAAGAATCTTGTTTGTTCGTTCATCTTCGTCTCGTCTTGAACCGTCGCCGTCAGAACAGCGGACAAGAGCTGACGGGCTGAGCGCCAATCTAACAAGCGGCATCAACTCGTTATGCTTCTGTAACAGAGCTGCAACCAGTACATGCAAACACTGAAACCAGTACAGCGCACTGTCCCTCAGCGTGCCGAACTTCCGATAATCGAGGCGGTGCACGACGCTGAGGTCCTGGGAGGGGGGAACAAGGGGGGCAAACGAGCACAGCACAGCTTTCCCCAACATTTCAGCGGCAGCCATCAGCCCTTTAATTCCGACTCTATGTTGACGGTTAAGTTTGAATCTGCACTGGCCAATATTATGGTGGACACGCTGGGAGATTAACAAAAAGCCCATTTTGGTAAGACGGCCCGGTAATCCGTAGTTATAAAGAGAAGCAACAAATGGAAACCAGCATCCCTAATACCATCTTATTTCCGCGACAAAGGCGCTGTGTCGGCATACCGCACAGACAAACGTCGAGCTCTGCCCCCGGCAAACAAGAGGACATGTATCCGTACCAGTAAGAATCCGCAGCACCTCAACCACGCGTCTTTTTAGGAACCCTTTTCCCAACGTCGTTACACCGTATTTAGCATCTCCCTGGTACCTACCTAGATACTCAGGTCCCCCGTCGCCGACAAGTCTCAAACATACTCACCGCCAACTTTGTCTTTTCGCTTCTTGTCCCTATTCTTATGCTATCATGTCTTTGGGTCTTGGCTTTCTACACACTACCCGCTTGCCAAGTGCTTGTGATTAATCACGCGGGTGTCCCCGTGAACGAAGCTCCCCCAGTTTTATCCTCTTGGCATACATGCGGCCGAGAAGGAGACGCTGGTACAACCCGTTTGGGGCCTTTCGGGCCTTGAGGCAGTATTGACTGGGCGCTTAATATTAGGTGTCGTCTTTTGTTGTGTTTCTGCTGCGCGCCTGCACTAGAAATCCCCCCAATGACGAGCATGGGCTCTGGGCACACGCCAATGGGTCAGATTCGGATCCGGAAACCCCCAGATTTCTTGAGGGCCGGATCTTTGCTAACAGTCACTCGAATATGATTTCGCATCTTCTACACGCCCAAATTCTTGGCCTTCTCCGTGCGGCGGGGCCTGTTTAGTAAGACCAAGCAACTCTCATAATCGGAACTGTAAAGGGCAGTTAGCCGATTAAGCCGGCCAATGGAATATAATTCTTGGTAACCGAAGATATTGCAGAGACCAACGAAGCAGCTTCACGGATGCCGTTAAGAAGATGTGTAACAGATTGAAAACTTCTACATTCATTGTACTGCTCGTTACTTTTTTTCATAACTAAGCCGTCAATGACTTCCCAACTTTTCTATATTCCCGACCCCCACTTGCCGTCAAAAATCAAGGCTGAATTCCTTTCATAATTCATATGTGCTTTTTGCCTCTCTACTTCGTCTGTCTCTGTCTCCCCAGCTTTACTCCTCATTCTCCTCACCGCCCTCACCGGCCTCTTCGTCTTCCTCCTCTTCATCCTCGTCCAGACTGCCGGCAGGAATGGCGTACAGGCGCAGGATGGACTTGTTGGGGTCCTTGAGCAGGACAAACTTGCCGTCGTCGCCCTCGTGCTTCAAGCACATGTCGGCAATGGTGCGGACGATACCCCAGCCGTTGGAGAGGGACAAGTTCATCTGGTTGGCGAATTCGCGAGGCTTCCAGCCAATGACGCCGAGAATAACGTGCTTGTCATTGGAGCGGGGGTTGACACGGGAGACGAAACTGGATATTGATGTTAGCAATCAGGTAGCAAAGACCATTACGCAGTAGAAATCAAGCGCAGCAAGGACACAAAACATACCCAATCTTCATGATATCAGACTTGGACAGAATGCTCTGCACCGTCCAGCGAGCAAGCTTGCACGAGTTGTTCTTCATCTCAGTGGCGACGACGGCACCGCGCTGCGAGACAAGCTTGGCGCGCCAGTCAAGGGCACCACCGCTACCCTGAGCACGGCTGTCAAACTCGTTGAGGGCGCGGATGGTCATGTGCTGGTCCTCGCCGTTAATGGCGTTCTTCTGGACGGCGTCGACCTCTGTGCGGACGATGAGGTAGACGGGCTCCTCATCATTGGTGGAGAGATCGAAGCGGCGGTACTTGTAGGCGCGCGAGGCCGGGGGATCTGTGTCCTCGGAGGCGTTGTAGAAGGGGTTGGCGTTGGCCATGGCCACCTTGGCCGTCTCGCTCTCGGTCACGACCTGGTTGACAAAGTTGTGGTTGATGTACGTGGCTTCCTCAGCGAGGGCGGGCGGCTGGTTGATGACCTCGCGGCCGCCGTCGGCAGCGTCGAGTGGCGCGTCAATGGCGTTCTCGTTGACCGTCACCATATCGAGCGAGGCGTTGTCGCGCTTGTCCAGGAAGATCTTGCCGCCCTGGCGCGTAATGACAATGTCCCACGGGTACACGGAGCGCGTCGAGCACATGAGCATAGACAGGATGGTGTCTGTTGCGAAAATGGTCGCCTCGTCCTTGTCGGCGAGCTCTTGGATGACGGGATCAGACGATGTCGTGACGTTGTAGGCGGCGCGGTCGAGCGCCGTCAGCTTCTTCTCGCTGCCCTTGACGGGCTGCTTGTCGTACGAGCGGTCGTAATAGTAGAGGAAACCGTAGTCCTCAAGGTCCTCGCCCGCATCAGTCTCGAGGTTCAGCTTGCCCAGGCGGTTATAATCAATCTCCTCCAGCAGGCCCCAGTCGCTCTTGATGTTGATGCTGGCATCGCGGTTGCGTGCCGGCTTGTCGTAGTCGCGCCAGCCGAAGCGACGACCAGCACCACCACGGCCACCACCGCGTCCACCACGCTCGTAGCCACCGTAGCCCTGACGACCACCAACCTGGCGACCACCGGCAGCGCCGCCGCGCCCGCCGCGGGTATCACCTCGGGCACCGCCGCGGGCACCACGGCCACGAGTGAAGATGGCGCCGCGGCCGTATCTCGACTTAGTAGAGTCGCGGGCGTTGCTGACGACGGAAAAGGTCGACTCGTCCTCGGCGGGAGGAGCGTTGAAGGTGACGGCGTGACTAGATCCGTAAACTTGCTGATCTGGAGCGGGGGAGGAGAAAAGCTGTCAGCCCATATTTCTATCTTTGCACCACTCTATGAATTTTTGCTTACCTCTGTAGTTACGGTTATACTGCTGGCGTCCGCCACGATCGCGGTCCTTGCCCTCAGTGGTCCAGTCGGCCATGCGGCCGAGCTTGTCGCCCTTGGAGAAGGGCGCATAGGGCACGCCGTCGAGAGTCGTCTCGGTGGTGACGGAGGGGCCCCAGCCATCGCCCGGGGGGCAGCTGCCGCAGATTTTCCCGTAGTCGAGTGAACTAGCCATGATGTATAGCTCTTCCGTGTCGGTAGGCTATCGTCAAAGCTGCGTTGAGAAACCCGAAAGAGATCGTGTTCTTTTTGCGTCGGCCTTTCTGCACTTTCGCTTGTCCCACACTTTGAATTTGAAGTTGAGTCGAATTTGTGGTGGGGTGTGGGGCAAAAACTCGGAATACGGTTTTGTGACTGGCTGCCAGCTGAGCCCCCACCAAGAAACGCTGCCAGCGAAGAGGAAGCGCGTGCAGCTCACAGAAATGGATGTAGAAGAGGTATTTTGATGTACTAAAGTGATAGTACTGTTGATTTTTTGATTTAGTTCTTCTTTCGGTTTGCTTTGTTCATCACAGCTAAGCTCTCAGCACCGGTGGACTGCTGCCACCAGTGCTAAGCAGCACTGGCCCTAACTGATTACCAAGCAAAATTCAACGGCCCCCAAAAGAAGCTGTAGAACTAGAATGGAATCGAATCTAACTAGAGCAAAACAACAAAGACTGGTATCGTTTCTCATACAAATTCTACACTTAATACGCCATTTGCTCCAATCTATTGGAGCATACACTTTCAAAAGCGTCCCGCAATTCAAAATCCTCCATCACAGCGCCGAATCTATACCAGTTAGCATTTCAGATAGGTAGGAGCAGAGAAAGACATCCTTACCCGTAACATCTGACCTTGCGGCCGAGTTCCTCGGCGATGCGCTGAACATCAGCGGCCGAAAGCGCCGCAAAGTGCGGGTGACTCATAATCATTCCCCATGCCATGACGGGTGTAATCTCGCCATCGAGATCGAGACGTTTACTCAGGTCCAACAGCGTGGATAGATCAGCTTTACTGACCTGCCATGTCCCCTGACTCGGAATCTCTTCCTTCTTGATGGGTGTTCCATCAGTGCCGACGAACGGCGACGACTGTGGTATATCCTTAAACGGAACAGGTGGGCATGATGCCATCAGAGCGTGACCACATGGGTCTCCCTCCTCCCCCGATGCTCTGTCCATGAGAAATGGCAAGTGAGCCATGCAAGGTTTTTCTAGTCTATAGAAAAGGATGAGCATAAATTGAGTACGTGCAGCTGGTAATGCTTACGCTAGAACAAAGTCGATTCCGGCCTGCTCAACGTCCAGTTTGGTCGCTGGGACATGCTCTTGTGGAGATGTACTGAATTGATTCCCGCGATAATGCAGTTGACGAGAGAAATTGCTTCCGGCAGACGGAGCCGAGCCCTGCGATGCGGCCTGCTGGGGCGAGAATGGGCCTTGCGAGCCGCCGCCGAAGCCTGTTGAGCCAGCGCTGGGATCGTTGTTATTGTCATCGCGCCCATTGCTAGGGTTGGGCATATTGATTCCATTTCGAACCAGTGTATCCCTTAGTAGACGGTTCTCGTCGGCCAGCTTCTCACGGTCGCGCGAGACGGAGCTGTAGATTTCTTTAAGTCGTAGCACCTCGTCCTCAAGAGCCTTAATGTATAGCTCCTTACGCTCACGATGTGTACTATCGAACGAGTTAGACATTCCCAAGCGGAATTAAAGATGCCGGTAGCCTACCGCTGAGCCTGACGGTTGAGCTCTTGTCGGCGTGTCAGTGCCGGCTTGCTGTCAGGCTTGGGGCCGCGACGCTTCGGCGTTTTACCATCTGGGCGCGAAAGTCAGAACTGAGAGGGCTGGAATTGTAGTCCATGGCGCATTGCATACCGCGATTGGAGCGCTTGTCGTTCAAATTCTTGAAGAAGTCGAGGTTCAGTCCACCAGGGCTCTTGCCTTCGGAACCCTCCCCGGGGCTCTGCGATTGGTGCGAGCTGTACTGCTCGGGAGACAACGAGGCAGACATGATGTCGACGCAGTTGACAAGAATTGTATCGTATTCTGGGAAATGGCGACCTAGAACCAGATACTGCGGCACTAATTTGTTAGCTGCGTGATGGGCAAGCGTGCGGTGGCTAGTGCGGCGGTGATTGTGCTGTCGGCGGCCAGCAGGCCATGTTGTCTTGGGAGAATTGATATTGGATTGAAGGCTAGGCAATGCAGACAGTTGGTGATGCAAATTGAAACCGGTACTGCCGGATGGTCGTCTCAAGTAGGCAGCGTTTCAGAATAGGGGTTGCTCACCAGGCAGAGCTGCCGGCAGTCGAATTGACGATTGGGGTGTATCGAAATCGGCGTTAAGAAACAGTGGCGTGGTACAGGCCTCAAGCGCAGTCGGAATAGAGGAGAAATGGCGGGTAAAATAGTTTCAGTGGTCGTCTGTTAAAACTTGTGCAATTGTGAAAATGACCGCATGGAGAGAGGGCGACTCCAATGGTCTTTATCCCCCGCCGCGGACGAGGTTGTGATGACGGTCATGATGAATTGAGCAGTGCGGGAGTTGAGAAAAGTGGCGGCGCAGCGGAGAGGAGTGGGCCAGGGCCTGGGCTTTCAGGCCTGTCAGGCTGTCAGTAGAACGTCGTTAGCGGCCTGTGGAGGCCATGACTAGCGGCTTTTGGGTGCTGAGGCCAAGCCACAGTGCGATTTTGGCATTCCCTCGGCGCTGTAAAATCGGCTACTGCACCTAAAAGGTGAGGTGCAGGGCTGTGAGTGGACGGACCAACTAATCGTACCATAAAGTAGCCCAGCCGGCACGCTGTTGGCCCGATCCCTTGTTTGCTGCCACCATCGGCCCCCCTTGGTTAGGCGGTTAGCGGTATCAAAGGCCCAAGGCACATCCGTCAACAGCGAAGCATTGGTGCCAATCAATTCTGAACCACAAGTGGCCGGACAACAAGCTGCAACTCGCGGCTCTGTGATCCATCTAATCCATCTTCGTGCTGCTCGGTCTGGAGCCACTGTCAATGCAGCATGATGGTATGGCCACTTTCATCAACTCCTGAACTATTCATCAGGGTCAGTCCCTTCAGGGCTCTAATCAATCTCTATATAGATCTAATTTATTAGCGGCAATGATTAATGACTGCCCGCCAAATATCGGGCAGTGTCAACACGTCATCCCGAGCAGCGAGGCTGCCTCCCGAGGGCGTCACACTTTGCCGCCGTTGCCATTCATTGGCGAGAGGTAAAGGAGACATATAACTTAAACGGGCGCATCCCCGCCCAACCCACACTCGCCCTACACTGCCACAGCTGACAGCAGTTGCGTGCAGAATCATTCAAATAGTCAAGCTAGGAATCGTGGGAATTTCCCGCGGACAACAATTGCGCACAAGATCCGTTGAACCGAGGCGCAAAGAATGCGATGCTATTAACACTGACTTGTGGCATGCCCAATACGGCTTAAACAACGATAAATGCAACATTTAGCATAAGAGCAGCCGATTGCCTGGGCCAATCTTGGCAACGGCATTGGTCCGTCAATTCTGCACACAGATGCCTCCAACGCATTTCATGTCCCCAAAGCAGGGACACACACCAGGGAACGGTGCTTCAGTGCTATCTATTTGGGATCAGTCTGAATTTCTGTCAAGATATCAATGAGAATGTACCAGTGCATGCTTGGCCAAGGCCTGGAGTAGGAGCGCAGCTTGCACCAGTGATGCAGCAGTGGCCGGAGGGGCAAGGAGGGCAGATTATACCACCAGAATATCCTTTCCATCATTGTGAGTGAGTATGATTTCTAGGAATTGACTAGATTCTTACCTTTCTCGTCCCGAACGACAGTGGCCAACGAGGGCACAGCAAGAGCGTAAGCAACGTACAAGAATTTCATGTTGGCCAAGGTGAGTATTGTTCACAGATCCAACAGGCATGCACGACAATGGGCACGGCTTGCTCGATTTATACGTGCTGCTCAAGCACGGCCATAACCCATCTTTTCAGCCGACTCGCGCGTTCAGTGCAAATTTGGTCTTAATTAGCTTCAAGGCTGCTTCGAACTCGGCATACACGGACCTCAGCTGATCATCCAATTAACAGCGATTGGTTGCAGAGTGGTAGGTACTAGATGCCGACCAGCCGAGTTGAGGTCTTGAGAGTAACTAAGGAAAGGGTCTAACGTTACACTGTAATGGCGAGTTCGTCCCAAAAGCTATTTATAGGCGCATCACAATACCTTTTCCGATCATGGATTGAGTATCCGCAGTACTCTTTCAATCAACGCCATTCTAGTATCCGATGGATTTCCTCATCGTCTCGAGGCCTTGCAGGAATACCGCTGCTAAGTGATCTTCCGCCCTTGTGGCTGCAGCCGCCCTTTGCGCGAGAATTTGATAATTTGTCCACCAGTCTCCATTCAGCTGCATTGCCCACCCTTCGCCTCAAGATTCATCCGGTAATGATGGACTCGATCCATTATCATGCACAGTTAGGGCTTGCGCTGTGAGAATCCTTCAACTTGATGAATGCAATCAACAGCACCTAAACGAATCTCGGCGCGAGTCACGCCGCTTTAACAGCCCCGACATTGCTTGACCCAGCACTTGGTTTTACCAAAAGCCACCAGCTTTCTGCACTGCAGTACCGTAGAGAAGTAACAAGATATGGCTTACAGTTAGACAAGGGCGCACTGCCTTTTTACTGTACAGCTGCCGACGCAATATTCGGTCGCTTGGCAGACCCTGCCTATCACCTTCGAATTGACGGGTTTCTGTACCGCCACAGCGACTGGCAGAGACTAGGCATTGGTCTCAATACGATCATTGGCCGGGAGTCCAAATATGTTTATATCGCTGTTCGTTAGTAGAAGATCATCTTCACCTTGGCTGTCGCTGCTATCTTCTTCGTGGTGTTTCCGGCCCGGATATCAGTCCTTAAAAGAGCGCAAAACGGCGGCTCGGCCGAGTCGACTCTGTTTCGATGAATTGGCCAGTAGCCTGAGAATGCAGCCTCAGCCAATATGAATGCTCGTGGTAGACTATTGCCTATATGCTCGCATGTTCCTAGCTGTCCTTGGTCGTACTATGGAGTCTTGTCAGCGGCGTCAAGCGTCCAGCCTCGACCACGGCCACGACTTTGAATCTCCTTTTCAGATGATTGTACCGTCATGGACTGAGGAGCTCGCTCTGTGCGACCATTGACCCTCCTCAGCCTGTACCTGACCATCACCATCCTGCTCGAAATGCCCCAAGCGCGGACCCTCTGGATGCGCGGGATGATGCGCTGCTGTCCAATTGCTACAAAGAGCAATGGCTCGCGCCTGAGCATTCCGAACACAGCTTTATGAGCGGCCTCCTTTCCATCATGCCTCGTCGGCTCCGTTCGATAAATTACATCTCTGCGCAGCCATATCTCTTCTATACGATAATATCACTATTGACTGACGATGATGTGAGGCCGATTCCAACAGACTGCTATGGCCCGGTGGGAGCGACGGCTATTGTCTGCCTTGGTCTGGCTGTCTTGCGATTGTACTACAAACAAAAAGAATAACGGCACAAGACCATTTTTACCGTGTTTGGAACGCTTCGGTTTGTCACGGATGGTGTCGGCGACGAGTTTGCCGCCGTCATGCTGATGAGTTGGCCATGCTGGCGAAGCAGCTCGGCTAGCTTTGCGTCGTGCCACTTGCCCTCTTCGTCTATATAAAATACCAGATGCCAAACAATGTACTCAGGACTTGAAATTAGCCAATTGCATTTCCAATTGCCAAGCAAATTCATCCGCGATGAGCGGCGGTCAAGAAGATTAGGTTAATGCAGTCCCAAGATGGATTGCACACCACCAGCTCCATGCTTCTTAATGTCCGCTATTTTCGAATGATAGGTCTCCCCGAAATAACCACAGACCGCATCTAGCAAGAAAGAGTTTGCAAGACGAAAAAATTGACACATTCTTTCCGGTACCTTGCCTGGCAGAATACGTTGTGAAACATCACTTGGGCACTTGCAGCCACTGTCACCTTGGCTGTGCTTGCGCTCAGCAATCCAGGATCCCTCGACATTGATAAGATCTTCACGAGTTTTTCAGTAATTACAGTACTGGAATACTCTACAGCACAGATCTTGAGTGTCGTACCGGCGATGGTATTTAGTCTCGGCTGCATGTACAGAGTCCTATCATTCCTTCTGCCAAAACCACGAAAAGACTCTAGACGGATGATCGGGGCACCCGATATTGCATCTTAACTCGACTCACTCTAAAGCAAACTGCATGAAGGATTCTCTGGTATTAGACTCCAGCCTCTACCTGCCCAGCCAATCCAAGGAGGGAGAGCAGGAACACTGGCTGTGCAATTTCAAGGCGTCTTCACAAGACCAGCCGGCGCAAACAAAACGATACTGCACAACGAGAGCTTCTCGATTGTATCCAGAACAATAACTGGTATCAATGACAGCGCCGCTTTAGGTAATTTCACAAGGTTAGAATGTAACTAGGTACTAGGTAGAGCAGAACTGGAGCGAGGCACGATGCAAGACCAATCAGCTGTGTATTATTCACAATCGCCGCGGCTACCCTACAAGACCGCAAGAAAAGCAATTCATGGGCCTTGATTAGATGACGTGATAATAGACACTAAACTTCGCGAAGGTGTTTTGGACGCCTGTGCCCTGCAGCGATCCTGCGTGCCTGCCAAAAGGTGACAGAACCAACATGATGAGCAGTGGCGGGCTCTTGACGGCGGACAGAAACAGAGAGTATCCCTAGCTCGAGCGATGTTTACTTGCGCAAAAAGAAATGTCTCTGATGACTTTGTCAATGCGGTTGATGGCAGATTTCGCAAGCATAGTGTGCATAAGCTTTGGTAGCTGAAGCAGCGCGGCTGCATTGTCGTTTTCGCGACGTACGCTATATTCCTGCTGCATACTGCAGATCAAATTCTGATACTCCCTTCTGGTCGACTGGAACGCAATGAGACGTACGATCAGCTGATTCGCGCTGGAGCTACCCTTGATATGCTCGAGGTTGTAGCGGATGAGGAGCACAACGATGAAAAGATCAAGGAAGCCGAGATTTCTGCAGCGTCAGATCAAGTGTCCGAGGCGAACGAGAGAGCAAAGTTACGTTGATGCGTTGGATATTTGGTAGTCTCCCGATATTACTTCGAGTCTGTTGGCTGGCCCAAGTCAGCTACTTTTGTTGGCTTCACTGCTGTCCACGTCTTTGCAGCAAGGTACTTCTGCAAGTCGCTTCACGATTCTTGGACCTGCACCAAATCTCTGCACTATGCTGACAATATGATATCTCTGGATGAATTAGTGGATCAATGGACGAGGTGCCCAGATAACTCTCTTTGCAGATAGATATTCTCGGCATCGCCGATTATGCCCGGTACCTAAAATGTAAGCATAAATGAGTCACAGCTTAAAAGCAAAGGTCAATATTGATTCAACAACACCGTCGGCAGCGCGGCACTTTCAACACCTTTGATTTAAAAACAGTTATGCGGCAAGTATAGCATGCATTTTATAGCTCCTGTTCTGACTCGTCGATAGCGCAGCTCAGCCATTTTTTACGGCCACGTCAACAGGCGACACGCTAAATCGTCTCAGCCAGGATATGGGCCTTCTAGAAACGCGCTTGGCTACCGGGATGCTGGTAACAACGACAAGTAAGATACAAGTATTACCCCTGTCTGCGGAGAGCCGTCGTCGACAAGTTCAGATCCGCTGGGCGCGACTGCAGAGACAGCTTTCATCGCAATGGGGTCTCGCTACATGGCGGCTACGGCTCCGTTACTCATAGAATCTGTGTACATGCTGCAGAGAGTCTGTACCTCTAAGCGTCGCAGCGGCTTCGTCTCAGGAAGCTGAGATTCGCGGGCCTTTGTATGCCAACTTTCTTGAAACTTTCGATAGCGTATGAATCATTCGCGCCGTTGGGTAGGCGCTGCACCGCAAAGAAAGTCGCCAATAGGTTCTTCACCGATTACAGCGCCCAGTCCACATATTCATGCGCATGTATACGTGTCTGAACATGGAGCTGGATTATCGTCGCTGCCGAGGCCACCATTGTGATGCTGCTGGCGTTGCTGTTGCGGTCCTCCACCAACCCCGCTCTCCTCGGCGTATCCCTGAGATATATCCGTGTACGTGCTCTTGTAGTATTCTTGGCAATTGAGCGAGTGTAATGCTGACCCAGCCCTCCCCGCAGCTCCCAATGCAAGCCTCGTGTCCATCATTGGTGGCTGGACACTGTTTAAGACGTCGCTGGGAGCGATTGCGCAGCCTCGACCGTTTGCAAAAGGTCAAGCCGGAAGATCAACCGGGGAAGTACACGAGTCACCTAAGTCGTGGCCGGCTGAGGGGACAATAGAAATGCGTGGCGTGGCTGCGTCGCACAGGTTCGACGTCGCTGTCTCATGACTTGTCGAGTCGCGCAAGCTCGCTGACAGTTCGACAGTCTCGGATCAATCAGTATAGCCTTGAAATCGCGACACGCCTTAAAATTGGTGTCTGCGGACGTTTCAGGAAGGCAAGTTAGATGTCGCTCGCTCGCAAGTACAGCTTATACTAGTCATGTGCATGCACAGTGGTAAGAGCTCGCTTGTGGCTACGCTTGCGCGGCTGCTTGAGATTGACAACTGATTCGTTGAAATCGATGGATATGACCTGGCCACAATACCAGGAGAGGTTGTTATCAGAGAAAACGGCTCGTGACAGTGCCGCAAGTGCATCGGTGTTGATGGCTACGCTGCGCTTCAACACGAACCCCGCAGGCCAGCACGTCGACGGCAACATCCAGGCGGTGCTGCGCCGTATCGGTCTCTGGGACTTGGCTGAGAGCGGAAACAATGGCCGTGGGCTTGACGCGGAGATGACGACGGCGTCACTGTTCCACGGGCAGCGGCAGAGCTGTCGAATGCGCGGGGCGGTGTGCTGCCGGACGAGACGACGACAGCTTCGACGAGGAGATGGACGCCGCTATGTAGCGGGTTCTGCGGAACAAGTTTGACAAGTGCGCGGTGATTGCGGTGACCCATCGCATCGACACCATCTGTCCCGGGTCCGACATGGTGGTGGTTGGTGATGGAGGGCGGGCAGGTGGTGGAGGCGGGAGTGCCAGAGGAGCTGGTGCGGAGGCGGGACAGGCATTTTGCGCATTTGGTGCGCGGCACCAGCCATTAGTCAAGCTGAATACGAAGCTTACATCAACACGAGTTGTATGTGATTTTATTAGAGGTTTCATGTTTTACAATTTTGTTTCTTGTCGGATTTCGCCGAAAGTCAAGGCGAGGTGATGTGGTTGGTGATGTGCCAACCTTGTTCAATGTCAGCTGGGCCCCGCGCAGATCGATGGTAGGTGCAGCAAGTTATACTTTTTGCGGCCAACGCAGCATCGCATGGCAAAGCAATTTACGAGTGTGATGGTAAAACTGCCGAAATCGCAGGGTCACTGGCATGCATTCGCTGCTCCTAGCCCGGGGCTCTGGTGCGAGAAAGGTTTGCTGCGGTTTGCTGCTTGGCCGATTGTATCCTACCTGTATCTGGAATGCACCATCAGCTGGCACAACACGCAGTTGGCAGGCAACCAAACGGTGTGACCCCGCCTTCTGGGCGTATTGAGGTGGGTGGCAGGAGTCATGTTCTCGAACGCAGAGACAAACGCAGAGACCTATTCGAAAGGTATCCTTTGGTTGGAATTGATTCTGGAGAATATGCTGTAATACATCTCAAGGGTCAAGCTACCAGATTCGGTGACTTGTGTTGAGACCGCAGCCATTGCTCGGTGGAGAAGTTGGCAGATTTGTTTGTATATGCGAAACGCATGCTTGGAGGCTTGTGATGCGCATCAATGGGGCTTCTCTGCTGTGTGGTTGTGGACTCTAGTGTCTGAGTTACCGAATCAATTGCCATGGGACCAGGTGGCGCATATTTCTCTCGTCATGGTCTTTTTCTTCCTTTTCTGTTTTTCTTTTTTGCCTTTGGCAGAGCGTTGCTGGCTGCATATTCTGGCATACAAACGAGTGGGCAGAGTTTGGTGGTGTGGTGTCGGGCAAGTCCAAAAGGTGGCACGATGGGGCTTGAGAACTCTTGCCAGCGCATCCTGCTCGTGGGATGATGATGAGCAGATTATAGCGCCGCTTGATTCATCATCTTCGAAAATTCATTGTACAGGCCGGCGCCGCTGCAGCCGGGTGGTGTGCTGTGCGCAGCCTTCAAGTGAGTTACCTAGGTATCTATGCCTTACTCACGAAGCCATGGCTGCCGCATTTAGACAAGGCCCAGCCTGCCCACCACAGGTACCCGTGGCTGTCTGGATAAATTACATGCAGAGCCATGACGACGGAATGCACCTACTGCTGGTAGTTAACTCATAATGTTGCATTATAGAACAAGAGCATCCGAGGCCCCGCGTGAGATTGACAGGTACCACTGTGAATTGGCCAGTTGGCACATTCTTGTGCCGTGAAGCTGTCGCTGGAATACTAATCCGTACCTAGGTATTTGTTAGGGTAGCCCGGCTTGTCTTGCACCTACCTAGGTAGGTACGAGCTGTGGATTGACTACCTATTTAGCGCCAGCTCAACTTTCAATTTACAGTACAGAGTAACTTAGCTCAGAGGTAGTAGTTAGTGCACGCTAACAAAGCTTGGTAGTTGGAGTGACTGTAAATGCTTCCTTGCTCTACTGATTTCAAGTTAATTACTGATAAACTGCACTCATAAAAACCGAGGTCATCAGTCAGTCGTCAGTTACAGTCGCACTTGCAGTCGGTGGTTGCCAGACAGGCTGCTGCAAAACTCCGGACTATCCTCCGCGTCAGTCATGGCAGACCACAAGTTGTCGACCGGCGTCCTCCAGCCATGCGTCAAGTCAAGCCACCCCGAGAGCGAATAGTCATCCACTAAGTTACCGTACCGAAATATTTATTTAGCTAGACCAGGGAGATGCCCATGCAGAGGCCTTTACTAGGCTCCGATTCATCGCTCCCATTGGTTAGATCATCAATACCCCCGCTTAACATGTCATGGGAAGACCTGGGAAACGCGACAGTACCTCGTACGCCTGCCGGCACACAGTGCATCGTGAAGCAGAGAGGGTCAATCCATCCCGCTGCATCGCCCTTTTTTTTTTGTTTCGGCTTTTTTTGGTCGACGCACTGCTTCTGCCATCTCTTCCATAGTGACACTTCCCTGCTATTCTTTTTTCTTCCCGGCTGCTTCTGCATTGCAAGGAAGCTGTCCTGCGGGATAGCATTTTCGCCGAGTCAACTGTACATCCACCCTCTGCCCTGCGGCCGCCATCACCCATCGAGACAACACTTGTCCGCCGCCCGTTTTCACGTTTCCGCGCCTCCGTTCTGTCAGCTCTCTCCAGACCTGCCCTCCCCAACCAACTCCTCGGGAGCAACTTTTCTGCTCCGAGATTCTTGCCAGTCATGTATCCAGGCCTTCCGCGTCTCTAGTCCTGGCGCCGTGCCAGTTCCCCCTCCACTGAGAGCGCCAGCTACATGCCGCAAACACCAATTCGTATACGCCCAACAACAACCAACGCCGTGGCGGCAAGCCCTCGAAAAGAGAGTCTGGCCTTTTGCTGGCGCCGCCACACGCCTTCGTTCATTTCTCGACATCTCGACACCGTTTGCGGCTCCGATTGAACAAAGTGTACAGCCATGGAACCCCCGTCGCAGTCGTTGGCTCCCCCGGCCCTCACGACACTTCGCACATTGGACTCCACCCTCATGACCCGTTCTCTGAGCCAAGACATTCGAAACGAGAGAGAAGAGCTTCAGGAAGCTGCCGCCCAGACGCTCAACGTCATTGTCGACCTCAATCTCGACGGCACCATCAAGTGGGTGAGTCCCTCGTGGAACGACGTTGTCGGCACCCCCTACGACTCTCTCGACGGCACTCTGCTCTCCGATCTCATCGTCAGCGACAACAAGACCGCCTTTACCGACATTGTCGAATCCATGAAGCGCGATGACTCCAAGAGCCATCGTGTGAGATTTACCATGCGTCTGGGTCCCCTATCCAGGCTGCGTCTCAATCCTCTAGCAGAGCATGCTACTCCCGACAACCCCGAGCAGGAAGACAGTCAGCAAGAAGCATCTCGACCGGAAGAACAGGAGGAATTCGCCGAGCTCGAAGCACAAGGTATCATGGTCTATGACAGTGCTTCTGGAGGCGAGAGTCACGTAAGAAAACGACACTCGCCGCTATGGTATTCAACTAACTAGCCTAGACTATGTGGATGATCCGTCCATGGACACCGCCGCGAGAAATCCAAATCGACCTTCCCAATGTCATTGTCGATTCCCTCGGCTCGGGTGCCGAGGTCCTGGCTGGGTATCTGACCAAGCTCGCCGAGTCAGCCGAAGAAGACTCGGAACCCCTCGACCCCCCTCCACCGGTCCTTTGCCGAATTTGCGAACGTCAGATCCCTCCATGGTGGTTTGAGAAACATACCGATCTTTGTCTCCAAGAGCATCGAGCCGAGATGGATGTCCAGATGGCGCAAGAGAGCCTTGTTGAGCACCGCCATGCTATTGTCAAAGTCCTTGATGCTCTCGAGACTCGCCAAAGTCGACTACTCGAACCACAACTGGCACCACTCACTGAATACAAGGGGTTGCCTATTGGGCCACCTCCCTCTACACAATCGTCGCCAAGTCCGTCCCTCGCTCGTTCTCGAGATCGTACAAGTGGCTTTGGGCATTCTAGAGGACGCTCCTTTGCCATTCGACGACCTCAGGCGAGAATCGTCGAACTGCTGATGGATTTGTGCGACACTGCTCTCGAAATCAGCAACCCCACCATTAAGGAACACTCGACGCACCTCGAGGACGGCGAGATCCGAACACAGTCTCCCCAGTCAGAGTCCCGTATATCACAAGTCGTGCACTGGCAATCCCCCAGCACCAATACTCTCGAACAAGAGCAGGGTTTGGCTCTCTTATGTGCCGACACGGAGAAGGCTGCTCGCAACAAAGTCGACGCTATTTTCCGCCACCGTAAAATTCTCGAGTATTCTGAACGCATTCGTATTGAGCTTTCGTGTCTTGTCCAAGACTGCGTCGAGGAGGCTATGAGAAAGGCTGCTCGTATCGCAGCGGGCCAGCTCACAGACTCCAGTATCGATGACACCGACGACCAGCAACAAGAAGAACAGCCGCAGCAGCAATACACACAACCTGAACTCTATGAAAGAAAAGAGCCCGTGGCCGAATCTGATAAGAACACCGTCTCGGGCTCGCGCTCCCGAGGCCGATCTGAGACAGGCTCTACTGGCCACCTTGTCACCAGCCCCTCAGCACTGGCAGCTGCCCTACGTCAAGTGAGCTTGTCGGCCGCTGTACAAGGCGGTTCCCGACCAAGCTCTATCGTTGCGTCTACTGGCTCTGCCAGCCCCAAAGAATGCCTCACACCACGATCCTATTTCGGCGGCGCATCCACCCAATCTCGAGACGGCCGACGTGGCTCGTCTCTATGGTTGGAAAGCGACCCTGGCGACCTCGACGAAACTTTCCGATCGCCCTCTGTATCCAGAACCGCGCCGAGAAATGACTCGCCAATGTCCGAATTTGGCGATCTTAGACGTGCTGCCAGTGCTCGCCAACACCAGAGGCGGAGCCTGATCATTCCTGGAGCTACATCGCCGCGCCGTCAGGAATCACCGTCTAGAGGTGCCACACAACCCTCTTCGCCGTTGAGAATCAAGCCTCGCATCACTCCCGCCCCCCACGATGCCATGGTCTCCCCGGAAGTGTCGCCCATGTTTCCCAGCAGCGAGTTTAGTTCTCCTGTTGCTCATCCTACGCGACACCACAGGCGGCAGTCTTCAGCTGCCATTTCCGACTTCGTCATGCGACCACCGCCGTCTCCTCGTCTGGGAGCCAGCCAAGCGCCGCCACAGGCACGGTCTAATCAGCCATCTATCAAAGACTTCGAAATTATCAAGCCCATCAGCAAAGGCGCTTTCGGAAGTGTCTACCTCTCCAAGAAGAAGTCTACTGGAGAGTACTTTGCCATCAAAGTACTCAAAAAGGCAGATATGGTTGCCAAGAATCAAGTTGGTAACGTCAAAGCGGAGAGGGCCATCATGATGTGGCAGGGCCAGAGCGAGTTCGTCGCGAAGCTCTACTGGACATTCTCTAGCAAAGACTATTTATATTTAGTCATGGAGTATCTCAACGGCGGAGATTGTGCCGCGTTGATCAAGGTACTGGGCGGCCTGCCCGAGGACTGGGTACAAAAGTATCTCGCCGAAGTGATTCTTGGCGTCGAGCATCTACATGAGCGCGACATTATCCACCGAGATTTGAAGCCGGACAATCTACTGATTGACCAAAAAGGGCATTTGAAGCTCACTGATTTCGGTCTCTCACGAATGGGCCTGGTTGGCCGTCAAAAACGAGCGCTGAACAGTGAGACAAGCGAGGCCACACCCGATCTCCTCAAGCAAGGCCCCTTTGTGCGATCGGCCTCGATGGCTTCTTCACGCTCCACGTCCTTGGACCTTCAAGGCCAAGTCCATTCGCCAACCATGACTCCTCAGATGACTCCAGATGTCGGCAGCATGCCCCAGCCGTCTTATTTCAGCCTAGGCCAGCTGACTGAGCCTCGACGAGCGTCAGGAGGACGACGCAGCGATAGTGGCGGTAGCGAATCCCTCTCGCAGCTGTTGTCCAACTTTTCGCTCCACGACTCAGATCCTGGACTACCGAGTCTAGCGGCGTCCAAGTCACCCGTTGACGATTACGGCATGATTCATGGGTCGCCCGATATGCCGGGCAGTCTGTCCAGTACCAGAGCCAGCGTTGACAGCCATGTTAAGAACTCTTCGATTCCACAAACCAACATGATGCCACCGCCGATGGCGCTTTTTGATCCCCAGGACACAAACCGACGGTTCGTTGGCACACCCGATTATCTTGCACCGGAGACCATCAACGGTGATAAACAGGACGAAACGTCGGATTGGTGGTCTGTTGGTTGCATTCTATTCGAGTTTCTCTTTGGCTACCCTCCATTTCATGCCAGTGAGGCCGAGCAAGTGTTTGACAATATTCTGGCGCGCAAGATTCAATGGCCTGATGAATCAGTTCTGAAGACGGTATCAGATGAGGCCAAAGACCTCATTAACAAGCTGCTTTGCATTGATCCTCAACAACGCCTAGGTTCCAACCGTGAGGAAAAGTATGCGTCTGGAGGCGATGAGATCCGTCATCATGCCTTCTTCACAGGCCTCAACTGGGATACCCTACTCGAAGATGAGGCGCAGTTTATCCCTCAACCTGAAAACCCCGAGGATACTGAATACTTTGATGCTCGAGGCGCTGTGCTACAGTCATTTGCTGAAGAGATGGAAGACCAGATGTCGCCCCAGTCAGTCTCAGGATCCGATTACCCTGATCGACCACACGATGCACTGTCGCGTGTCAGGTCACAAGTCAACTCGATGAATCGCAAACTCATGCCGCTGCACATCCCCCCTCATGTGCGAGACATGAAGTCTAGACGTCTCAGCGAGCCATTGGCCACAGACGACTTTGGCAACTTTTCATTCAAGAATTTACCTGTGCTCGAAAAGGCAAACAAGGATGTCATTCAAAAGCTGCGTGCTGAGGCTTTGGCTGCCCAAAACAAGCAGTCTTCTAGCAGCGGCTCTGCTGGTATCGGATCATCCTCGCCTTCACTGGAGGGCAGCCCGGTTCTTGCAAACCATTTGCAGAGAACCCTGTCCAACGCCAAGGGCAGCAACCGACCGCAATCTCCGTCTGGATATAGCCATGCGACTCCGTCACCCAGCCGGGCCTCCCAACCTTCCTCGCCACTGCTCGTCTCGTTTGTTGCCGGAGGCGCAGATGGACGTCGCAAGGCTTCCAGCAACGCGTCCAGTCTCTCACAACAATCGTCTTCCTTGCAGCCAAATGCGCCGCCAATCGACATTCCAAAAGTGCCACCCGGCCTACAGAAGGCCGCCACGACTATTGGTGCATCGCCTGTCAAGGGCAAAGCTCCGACACCGCAGCAGTTGGCCATTTCGCCTCAAAAGCTCTCCACGCCGCGCAGCTCAACTGGGCGATCGCGCTCGCTTACAGTTGGCTCCACCGAATCGAGCCCTGTGGCCACCGACATGCTTCATCAGCACCATCGCAATCGTCGAAGCCAGGTATTCGACATGTCACCGTCCTCGTCAGACAATGAAGGAGACAGGCACAGTGCACTACTGCGGGTGCAGAGGCGCCGACAAAGCTCGCGACGCCTTTCACAGATTGCATTTGATGGAGGCGCCCCAACTTTCAGACCATTGGATGTTCTCATCTGCGAGGATCACCCCGTATCCAGAATGGTCATGGAAAAGCTGCTCGAGAAGCTCAGATGTCGTACCATTTCCGTCTCCAACGGCTCTGAAGCTGTCCGATACTCTATGAGTGAAATCAAGTTTGACGTCATCTTTCTCGAGTTCAGGCTTCCTCAGATCAATGGTGCCGACGTCGCAAGGATGATCCGCGAGACCAAAAACACCAACGCCCACACTCCGATTGTTGCTATCACGTCCTATTTGAAGGAGCTGCAAGCACCCCAATACTTTGATTCGCTGATCGAAAAGCCTATCAGCTCATCGAAACTGGGTGAGGTGCTTCGTCGACTTTGCCAGTGGCGGCCCGAGTCGCCCCAGCGTTCAAGCTCCAGTTCAGTAGCACCGGCTCCCGTGCCCCTGAACCTCCGCAAACCAAATGCCAAATCCGACGACAGTCCAACATCGAGCGTCTCGGCGTTCGCTGGAAGACAAGGCTCGGCAATGATGTCTAGCTGTGAAAATTCGATGACATCGAGCGTTTTCGGCGACTCTGAATCTACCATGACGGATGACTCCCCTTTTGTTATTAGTCGCAAGCCTACGGGCGACTGGGAAGAAGGAGGGCTGGGAATCACTGAATCTGACATTTTCAGCCCTGGAACCGAAGGTGCACCGAAGGTGCCTCATCTGCTGACGCAACAGTCCGCTCCTAGCCAGATGGAGCAAGCTGTGCGATCACTGGACAAGCTCAAAGCGAAACGAGAAGCCTCAGAGCGCAGAAGCTCGGACAGCACCGATTCAGCCGATGATGAGGATGAAGAAGGGGGCCACCACTCTAAGGAAAAGCACCACGCACGACGGGGCAGCAAAGCCTTGTCAGGAAAAACACCACTTCCAAGCTCCAAGCTGGGCATTGAAATGATGCGAGCCAACAGCCACGAAAGCATGAACATGGGGTCTGAGAGCACGCCGGAGACGGTGACACAGGTGGCCACAACGCCATCGCACGAGGTGCCGCCCATCTTGTACGGATCAGAGCAAGACGGGCAAGCAGGAGAGCAAGGCACTACCACGACACCGCCGAAGCTGGACAGCAAAGAACAGGATGAGGTGGACGCCACCCCGCGAGCGACCAGTATTCTTGAAGGCGAACCAACACCGCGCCCGCTCGATAGTAGACGTTGTTGAGAAAATTGGCTGACTTATGCTTGGCAGCGCATCATGTACTCTGTGCTACCTCGCTTTACTTCTTGATATGTCTTATTGTTACTTATTGTGCTTTTCATTGCGTCTTTGTTAGTCAGTTATCATTCCACTTTTTCATATCCTAGCCACGGCGCGGGAAAGATTGCAGCGCGGCGTTTTAGGGATACTTGCACATGGTGCGTGGTGAGAACTAGGAGGAAGCGGTTGTCGTTGGTCGAGGTGACGCATTCTGAGCTCCGGAGTGGTTAAGCTTTATTTTTTTTGTCGTTTCTTATTTCATATCTATGTACATGGTGGAAAAATCTCTATGCCAAATGAATATACGTTGCACATGTTGCTATGGCTCCTGCGATTCCACTGTCACGCCGTGACCGAACAGCAGAGTCGCGTCGCCGAGCTCAGCGAACAATTGCCTCGTGATAATGGATGTCCCACGCTCGAGCAAGAAAGCTGCTCTCTGCATCTGGCCTGGTACAATGAGGGACTTTATTGCTTCCTCCGGGTTACCTCGTTATGTGAGCTTCCTCGCGCTCGCTTTTGTACATTGCAGGTTAACTCGACAATTAATTGTTGTGTGTATGGGACTCTCAATTTCATCGCCAGACCTCTCTATACTTTTTTTTTCTCCCCTGTTTTCCATCAAACCAGACAATCTTCTCACTGACCGCGCTCCTCTCCAAAGGCCTTGTCAAACTGCGCCAGCGTGCAGCGATAGCGAAACTTGTTGGCCTTTTGCAGCTCAAACGCCTCGCCGAGCGACTTGTCCGAGATGGGCATGACCTCGACCCACGGCTTGATCCCCTTGTCCGCCGCAAACTGGAGCATCATGTCCATTTCCTGGTGGTTCCCGAGATGGCTGCCAGTCAGCTTGGGTGCGCCGCCGGCAAAGAGCCCGGCCGACATTTGCGGCAGCGGGCCGTCGGGGATGCCCACCATGTGGAAATCGCCCGTCGGCTTGACAATGGACAGGTACGCGGCCATGTCAAAGTTGTCGGTGGCGTCTGCGCAGTTGAGCACAAAGTCAAACTTGGCCTTCCAGGGCTCGTTCCAACCCTTTTGCGCCGTCAGGATGACGTCGGTCGCGCCGAGCTTCTTGCAGTCGTCGACCTTGCCCGACGAGTGCGTGATGGCGACGACTCTGCCCTGGGGACCGACCATGTGGCTGGCCAGCTGGATGGCGATGTGGCCCAGCCCGCCGCAGCCCACCACGCCGACCGTCTTTGACGAGTCGAGTATGCCCGCGCGGTACATGGGTGAAAAGGTGGTGATGCCCGCGCACAGCAGCGGCGCTGCCGTGTTGGTCTCGAGCTTGTCCGGTATCTTAAACGTAAAGTAGTCGTGCGCTCTAATGTGCGACGCGAAGCCGCCGTGGGCCCAGCTCCCGTCCTCGTACTGCGCATTGTACGTGTCAACCATTTTCGGGCAGTAGTTTTCATTCTTGTCCTTGCAGAGGTCGCACTCTAGGCAGGACCACACTTGGGCGCCGACGCCGACGCGGTCGCCGACCTTGATGCGCTGGACGTGCTTGCCGACATTGACGGCCTTGCCGACGACTTCGTGGCCGACGCACAGCGGGCCCTCGTACTCGCCCCATCCGCCGGTGATTGTGTGCAGGTCGGAGCTGCAGATGCTGCAGGCGTCAATCTGGACGTCAATGTCGTGGTCGCCAAACGGCTTGGGCTTTAGTTCCGACTTGTGGAACTTGTTCCACGATTTCGGCCCGTCGACGCAGAAGCCGCTGAAAGTGTCTGGATATCCCATGGTGTTTTTGTGATTGTTGTCGTTGTCAAGAATTTGGGTCAATTGGGGTGTCGTTCCATGAGGAACAAGAGGATGATCTGCTTTATGTAGTCCATCTTAGCCCTTTCTTTCCAAGTCTATGCTTCGGGTTGAACCGCTCTAGCGTTTGCCATTTGCGTAAATTTTCATTGAGCATACAAGACCAGTTACGTCAGTCGTATCAAGTCATTTGGTGGTTGCGGTGGGGGTGTATCGCGATGACGGTGCATGCCGTCACCATCTCTAGCTTTATCTCTTTCGCACTACTCCCGGGGCATCACGCCCGAGCATTGTGTCCCGGAGCATGATCTCCTCTTCAGTACTCGAAATGGAAGAAATGCGGGTTCAAGCATCTATGACGCGGAAATACTAAGCGACTTCTTTCTTGCCAGTAGCTGGCGGCTCCACCCAACGATTTGACACCGTCAATGAGAGCTGCATGAGTTGATGAGGTCTCATCCATCTAATGCTCCTGAGTGCCGAATCTGATTGTGAAAAGTGAGTATTTTGATGGCCACCTCAGCTCATGCTTTTGCACTTCAAGTGACTATCGTGAAGTTGAGCACATGATCCCGCATCTCTGTTTACATGAAGAGTCTGACCTGCAACTTGAGAATGATTGAACGCTCCAACACGAACATCATTTTTTGATTACGTTGAGCAACTATTTCATCTTGGTTTTGGGCCACAAACCACTTAACCATTAACCACAGTTCCGCCATTGCAATGAATAGTCTGCCCGCTAACGCACGAACTATCCAGCGAAGCCAGAAACACCACACACGTCGCAATCTCCGACGGCTGCGCCGGTCTTCCCATCGGACTCGTAAATTCCTTTTGCGCCTTGTCATTCATCGTCGACGGTATCAACGGCGTCCACACTACATCCTCAAACCATCAGCAAGAAAGGTCTCATTTTCATGGAGTTACTTTCGTTTCTCTTTTGTTTTTTCACTCACCGGGTCCTGGAGCTACCGCGTTGACGCGGATGCCCTTTGCAACGTACTGGTTGCTGAGGCCGCGCGTAAACGACACAATGGCGCCCTTTGTAGAGGTGTAGTCGAGGAGGTCCGGACGGCCGACGTAGGCGTTGATGGAGGCATTGTTGATGATGGTGCCGCCGCTGGTCATGTGTGCCAGGCTGTACTTTGCCATGTAAAAGTAGGCGTGCATGTTGATGTTGAACGTGTGCTCCCACTGGTCCTCGGAGAGGTCGGCAATGTCTTCGCACATCATTTGGTCTAACACGAACGCTTTTTTAGCTTTTGAAAGGGCGCGACCGCTTTGGCAAAGACAAAGAACTCACAGGCTGCGTTATTGAATAAAATGTCGATGCCGCCCATCTTTTCCACGGCAAAGTCCACAACGGCCTTGCAGTTTTCCTTCTTGACTAGATCCAACGCAACGAGGTGGCAGGTCCCGCCAATCTCCTCAACCTGCTTGCGTGTGTCCTGCGCATCCTTCTCCTCGTCTGGGAGGTACGCAATCGTCGAGACGGCCCCCTCCCTGGCAAAGAGCAGCGCCGTGGCCGCGCCGATGCCGCTATCGCCGCCGGTAATGATTGCGCGCTTGCCTCGTAGCTTGTCCGCGGCGCGGTATGTTTCGGCACCTCCGCCGGTGCTGGGGAGCTGGTCGCGGGTAGGCTTGGGGTCGGGCATGTCGTGCTCCTTGCCCGGAAAGCTTTGCTTCGTGATGGGGATTTCATGTCCTTATCAATAAGAGGCATAATCAGTAATCGTTTGTGATGAAATATACGCCTCGCGTATGCATACCCTTTTCAAATTGCGACGCCATGTTTTCGATGCACTGCTCAAGCTGGCAGGAAGTTCCTAACTAGAAATTACGATTGCAATGGCAGCTAAAATCATTGTGACAGAGACCAAAGACCATATACATGTAGTATCTGAGATATGTGACGCTATGATTGCGCTGTACATGAGTAATCGCTGATGCCATGCCTATTGCTCCTCCAAATATTGACTGTGACGTAGGGATTACCGCATGAGACTTCGCCATTGTCTTTTCCGACACTGGGGCATCGTTAACGCACTACCGATTATAACTTTTTTGTTCTATGAGCTTTCAAGTTGCTCGAATTAGTTCCACGGCTAGCACACCTCCAAAGTTGTGGCGTCTATGCAATGGTCCGCACATTGCTCGGTTTTGACTACCACGGCCCGACGCGACAGGTAGCTCAGCTTGATACCACCACTTCATACCACAGTGCAAGGTGATACCTTATCAAACATCATATATTGGAATAGAAGAAACAGTAGAATTTGATGTACGCTCGATTATGAGCGCTTGGATATAGCATTGGCTGATGAATTTTGCGAAACTGTCTCATGTCAAACACAGGGTCGGATAGCTCCAACAACATCGGAACTAGTTTACTTTTCTTAATCAAGCCCAGCGACCTGCATAATGCCGTATCCCAAAGTTACGACGACAACAAGTGTTAAGATGCTACTGGGAATGCCGCGGCTGATAAAATGCTGGACCTGAAGGTACCGTTGACCTGTGGCATCCTCCTTCATAATAGCGGCTGTGGTACATGTTAGCTAAGCCCGCATCCATCGCATGTTGCAACGAAAACTTACTCATATTAGGGAAGCCACTAGTTGGTAGGCCCATGGCGGCACTGCACATCAGCACGCCACCCATGACCAGCAAGTTGGGATGAGGCTGATTCATGGCCGTACCGACATCGTAGACGAGTGGGAGAAAGATGAGCGCTGCAACGGTGTGGCTGATAAAGGTCGCAATCACAAGAATCAGCGACGAAAAAACGACTAAAACACCATAGACACCCATGCCTTGGACCTTGTCCGACACGACCTTGGCGAGCGTGTGCAAAAGTCCAGAGGAGCGCACCGCCTTTCCGAGGGACAGACCGCCGGCGGCAAGAATGATGATTGTCCATGGAAAGTTGTTGAAATCCTCCTTTGTGAGAATGCCCACACCGAAGAAGATGACAATAGGAAGGATGGCAATGACGCCCATGTCCCCAAAGATGTCCTCCATTTGGTGGCTTGCGCACCAGAGCGCAATAGTTATGAGCGTCACAATGGTGACAAACCACTGAACGGCGGTAAACTTTTCCTTGAGCGGTCGCACAGGTTGAATAACTGTGCCCTGGCCCGGCTTGAAAGTGACGAGCAGCAGCATCCAGATTGCAGCAATCGAGACGATGCCGACGGGAATGACGATGAAGAACCACTGCAGCCAAGTCGGCGCTGGCTGCATGATGCCCATTGCGACAACATTCTGTGGCGACGCAATAGGCGAGAGCATGCCACCGATATTAGACGCCAAGGCAATGCCCATAATAACGGCCTTGGACATGGGCGAGTCAGAGGGCAGCGTGCGCAGCATGGGGTCAATAAGGGAGTAGCACAGCACGGGGGCGGCAACGTTGCTAATGAGCATCGAAGCAAAGGCCGCGACGAGCATGTTGGCGATCAAGACGACGCGCGGGTTGGTGCCCGCCTTGCTGAGGACGAGCGTGGCCAGCTTCTTGTCAATGGTACACTTGGACAATGCGGCGGCGACGGTGAAGCCGCCGAGCAGGAGCATGATGACGGGACTCCACATTGAGGCAAAGATGGCGGCCGTGGCATCCTTGGCATTGAGACGGCGATGGTGTTCACCCTCCTCGTCGCGCACGACGCGGAGAATGACAGAGAGAAAGGGGATCAAGAGCGCGGTGGCAAAGAGCGGAAGCGTCTCTGTCGCCCACAGCAAGCTCACGTAAACCAGCAAGGCGAGGCAGTTCTGCTGCTCGGGGTGCTTCAGTATGGGGACCATGAGGAGAGCTAAAAAGGCGGCCGTAGATAGCAGGAGCATGAGCATAGACGAGTTGAGCATCCACGCAGGCAACCTCAGTCGACCAAAAGGTGTGGCAATATTGGTCATTGGTATCGTCTTGTCATCATCTCCTTGCAGTCGCTTGGCCTGTTTCGAGTCGGAACCGAGAAGCAGAGAGCCGAGTCGCGCGGCCTCTCCTCTGCGCTCGATTCCGATGAGGTCTCGCCAGACAGTGTTGCGCTCCCAGACGACATGCTCGCGGAGGTGCGAGCGCAGCTCCTTTTTGGCAAGGGCATCATCACCGCCCGTGACAACGGTAGAGTATGCCGACTCCATCTCTGCAATATAGTCTTCGAGATGCTGCTTGGTGTCTTCGTTGAAGGGATACGCCGTGTCCACGTTGGCCTTGATATACGTGCTGCGGAGCTCCTTGTCCATGATTTTGTCAAACTTTTTGAGAACCTTGCTGAAACCAGTGCGGTTCAGCTGCACGTACGACTTGAGCTCGCAGAGTGAGACATAGAGGCCAATAATGCGTTTCTTGAGCATAATGGCCGAAGGGAAGAGCGCCGAAGCGAAAACGGTGCTCGTCTCGCCGTAGTCGTCGAATGTAGTGCTGTGTCGACGCGAAGACGGAGCGCGACCAATGTCGGACGAGGGACCCGTCTTCGTGGGCGGCGGCGCGAAGTTGGGCATGGTGCTGCGGCGACCCTGGACTCTAGCATGGGTGAGGGCTGCACTCTCGTCCTCCTCTTCGCTAGCCGTCTCGTCGCCGGCATCGTCGTCGGATGTGTGCTCGGTGGCGCTCGTGGTACGACCATAGTGGCTGCTGCGGTCGGCGCGGTTCACGTCCTCGGATCGGCGGCGAAAGGTGGCTGATGAGTCGAGCGCTGGCTGTTCGGCGACGTCGCGGAGAAGTTGGGAGACTTCGTCATGCAATTCGCCCTCCTTGGAAACATAAAAGGAGCAGATCTTTTCCAGTTCTATATCCAGAGCATTGGAGAATACATCTTCGGGTTCGTCGCCGGAGATAAGGGGCCGTGATTCGTGGTCGCCAGAGCGGGCCTGGGCAGCATTCTTCTCGAGGTTATAGATGCTACGATGGGGGTCAGATTTGGAAATACAAAGAATGCAGCAGGTCTAGACTTGCAGCTTCTTGAGATTGCTGTAGGCAATGTAGTGGCTGCTCCAGTCCGGAACGGCGTTGAATTGGATACTGTGGGAGAACTTCATCTCATCCTGAGCCTCGAGCCAGAGGCGCTTCGTCTCACGCTTGTCGCGGCGGTGCTGCTCTCGCGGATTCTGGAGAGGTTTTTCGGGATATTCGAGAAGCTCGATGGCGTCGTCGTTGGAGATGGATTTGGATAGGATCCCTCCTCGCTCGCTGCTGGGGCGGCTACGTGAGCGTCGTCCAGATACGTGGCTTCGGTGTGCTACTGAAGGGCCGACGGCGACGGTGCGAGGAACAGAGGAGGGACGCTCTGGGTAGGCAGGGTCCGGAATGTTGGCGCCTTATGTCGAGGTTGACAAAGGGAAAATGGTACTCAAGGCATCGAGAGTTCGAGTAAAGACGGGTTTAAGTTGGTGCTACTCGTCCGGACAGTGTCGGATGGATGGGTGTGAAGGTTTGGTGGATGGCATTAAGGTTGCTTTGCTTGGTGCTACCTAATTGGTGCCGCGTGGATTTGCGCCCTGCAGGGGCCCAATGAGAAGCGATGTATTCGGCAGGCCTGAGGGGCTGCTGGAGTGGGCAGTAGGTACTACAGAGCACGAATAAGCACATGGCATCTCAATAGTTGCACCAGCTTGGCACGAGTTTGGTTACCAGGTTTTTCCCGACAGACATTTCAACAAGAAGATTCACGATTCAAATTTATATTGTAGGTCAAAGATACTCTCAGCGATACTTCGTCGAGATACGCTTTACGTGGCTAGGAAACCTCTGCCCCCTCCTCCCTACGGCCCTGAGAATACCACAGCTGCGTTTGTACGGACGGTACCACGACGGAGTGCGGGAGCATCACTTATACAACCACTAGTTCGAGCTATTATCGCAATGTGACACTGTCACGGTCACTTGATGCTACCAAGACACGGATACAGGAAAAATCGACGTAGTGGGGGTCGCCTATATGCGCCGAGACAAGCTTTGCAGTTCACCAAGATCAATGTGACGCCTTCAACGCCAATCGACAAGCCAAGTGACTCTATCCTCCTTCTTCCCATTGCATTAGCTTCAATAAAAAGGCTACCCAAGCCGTCCTTGGGCAGCCACGCGCGGTATGGATCCGGGGCCGGCCGTACGTGGTCGCCGACCTGTTTTTTTTTTTTTTTTTTAAGTCTTCATTGCTGATATCCTTACTCTTAATCTCGATCCTCAAGCGTAACTATACTGTTGCATCTGGCTACTGTAGCCGTCAGCCACTTTCGATACCATTGCCATTGTTTCGGCTATGATGCGGGTTTGACCCAGTCACACCAAGACAGCTCCCGCAGCCCGCGTTACATCGCGGCGGCGGCCGCATATTGTCTAATTAAGCTGACGGGTTTTCCAAGACATCATACCAAGCTGACATTTTGCAGGAAATCCCAGCTGGACTGATGAGAGTACGGACATGTGCTGGCGGAGAGATGTCCGATCAAGCTCGAGAGTACCTGTCTCTGGCAATGCAAAACTTTTCTATGTTTCTACTATTACAAACTTTCTAAACTCTAGAATGCGCATTCAATACATGAAGAAAAGATAACGAGAGAGCGCTAGCCATGCAGTCCAGCATCAAAAATCAACAACTTATGACAGCATCTGCGACAACGCATTCACCCTGTACGATTCACTCCTCTCCACCAACTCATCGTGGCGGCCCTTTTCCACCACCTGACCGCCCTCGACCACAAAGATGACGTCGGCCTTGCGCACCGTGTGCAGCCTGTGTGTAATGGCAATCACCGTGATACCCTTGGCCGCCCGCTCCAGGCCCTCCTGCAGCGCGCGCTCGCTCTCGGCGTCGAGCGCACTGGTGCTCTCGTCGAGCAGCAGCAGCTTGGGCTTGCGCACGAGCGCGCGCGCAATCGCCAGGCGCTGGCGCTGGCCGCCCGAGAGACGCGACCCGTTGGGGCCGCACTCGGTATTGTAGCCATCGGGGAGAGCGGCAATTGTGTCGTGGATGTTGGCCAGCCGGCACGCCTCTTCAATCTCGGCGTCGGTCGCCTCGACGCCGGGGCGTGCGCCGAGGCCGACGTTGAACTTGATGGTGCCTTCAAACAGTGCGCAGTCCTGCGGCACCACGGCAATGTCGTCGCGGAACTCGGTGCCCTCGCGGGCGCAAATGTCGGCGCCGTCCACCTCGACGACGCCGGCGGTGGGACGGTACATGCGCTGCACGAGAGACAGAATGGTGGACTTGCCGGCACCAGAGGGACCGACAAGACCGCAAAACTGACCCGCGTTGATGGTAAACGACATGCCCTTTAAGATCTGAATCTTGGTTCTAGAGGGGTAAGAAAAGGCGACATCCTTAAAGACGATTGTAGAACCCCGGTTCGGACCAGATGGTTTGGTAGGAGGCTCCGCATCGGCTTCGACATCTGCACCTCCCTTCTCTCGTGGCAGCTTCTTTGCCGAGTCAAGGTCAATCAGGCTCAGAATGCGGGAAGCAGCGGCGCGCGCACGCGAGATCTCGGGCGCCAGACTGAACATCTGACCCCATTGCTGCGCGCTGATGAGCATCGCCGTCAGAATGATCAAAAACTGCGTCTGCGTGTTCTCGCCCTTGATGATGCGCGTAGAACCCCACCAGTAGGCAAAGGCGTAGATGAGCTGGCAGGTGCTGTTGGCCATGGCGAGCCAAAAGTTGGTCCACAGGCTGAAGATTGTGATTTCCTTTTGCGGCCCGTACAGCGCACGGCGGTACGTGCCCAGGATCTCATTCTCAATGGACAGCGAAGACACCGTCTTGAACGAGTTGATGGCCTCGACGGTGATGCCGAGGGCCGAGGAGAAGGCGCTGGCGTGCTTGCGCTCAAACTGCGAGAGCGAGCGCATCTGCATGACGCCGGAGCCGAGCAGCAGGGGCACAGTCACGAGGAGGACGATGGCAATCTTCCAAGCGACAATGTGCGAAATGACAATGGCGGCCAGAAAATTGATCATGACGGAGAACATGGTGCCGACAATGGAACCGCTGAAGCCGCCCACGGCGGCCGTGTCGGCCGTGATGACGGACAGCAGAGACGAGGGCGTGCGGCCGCTGGCCTGGTGCCAGTCCATGTCCTGCTGGTGCAGCGAGCGGAACGTGAGCACACGGATTCGGTAGAGGAGCTTCTCGGCAACGTAGCCAAAGCCGGACCAGCTCGTCGAGTTGGCGAGCAGCTCGACGACGGCCAGCATGAAGAAGAGGCCACCAAAGAAGCGACCCGCCCAGAGGATGTGGTCGGTAGAGTTGCACGAATTGATGTTGCCAATGGTGTTGCCGAAAATGAGACCGGAAGCGGAAAAGGTGAGTCCGACGAGAACACCAGCAAAAATGGCAACCAAGAGCCAGAGAAGGTTGGGCCGGATGAGCTTGAACATGCTGTGGAGGACTGTGCCAGTCGACTTGTTGGCATCCAGGTCATCCTCTGGGGCAGCAGTCTCTTTGCTTTCCGGTGCAGCCTGACCGTTGGCGTCGGTCATGAAATCATGCACCTTGACAGGTTCATCGTCCTTGGCAATGGAGTCGCGCTCCCGCACGTCGGCTTCAATGTCGCCGCGGTCAGTGCTTGCAAGCGAGACGCTGTCGTCTTGCTTCTCCGCCTCGATATTCTGAAGACGAACCATGCTGGCATAGTTTCCATTGAGAGCCATGAGCTCACTGTGTGTGCCCTGCTCGAGAATGACACCGTTGCTCATGACAATAATGTTATCGGCATTCTTGATGGTGGACAGCCGGTGGGCAATGGCAATGAGGGTGCGATCCTTGGCGATGGACTCGACGGCCACTTGGATGCGTCGCTCACTTGCAGAGTCGAGCGACGCGGTGGCCTCGTCGAGAATCAAGATTTTGGGGTCGCGGATCAGAGCGCGTGCAAGAGCAATTCGCTGTCTTTGTCCGCCGCTGACAAGCTTGCCGCTGATACCGACATCAGTGCCGTAGCCACGCTCAAGTTTCTCAATAAACGAGGCAGCGTCTGCGAGTTTAGCAGCCTCGCGAATCATATCAACAAGTTGAGCTACATCGGGACCAAACTCTTGCGCAGCCGCATCCAAGTCCGTCCCTTCCTGGAGCTTCTCAGCAAGCTGCGCCAAGACGGGGCTTTCAATAATGGCCTGGAACTTTTGGTGATGCTCCCAAGGCGAGTTCAGCACACCGAGAGCAATGTTTTCGAGAATGGAGCGGCTGAGCAGAGAGGGCTCCTGCTGCACAAGACTCATGAAGCTGCGCAGGCTCTTGACGTTGAGATCGCGGAGGTTGTGGCCGTCGAGCGTGACGGTTCCCTCGGTAGGATCATACAAACGCGTAGTCAGGCCGGCAACGGTAGATTTTCCACTACCAGAGAGGCCTACAAGGGCCGTGTACTTGCCGGCAGGACACTCAAAAGAGACGTTTCTCAGAACAGGGCGGTCAGGACGGGAGACGTACGCATAGGAGACGCCGTCAAATTTGATGCCGCCGGCAGTGGTCGTGGGAAGCTTCTCGCCATCATTGGAGCCAGAGTCAATGAGCACAGGCGCCTCGATATCCTGCCGCACCTTGCGGAAAGCGGCGGCCGCGGCACCGAGCATAGGAATGTACGGGGCAATGGAACCAAAGATGATGCAGGCATCAACCAGCAGGAAAATGACAATGGAGATGTCACCGACCGAGGTGCCGTTGTCCTTGCCAATGGCCTCGACGATTTGGCGACTTCCCTGCCAGAAAGCAAGTGCATTGGCAGAGTAGGCGATGAAGTAGAGGATACCAGCCTGCAAGGCGGCTACAAATGCCTTTTTGATGCCGTAGACGCGGGCAAGACCCATGGCGGCGGCAAACTTGGCCTCGAGACGAGGTCCGGCGTTGAAAGCCTGCACGACAGCAATGTGCGACAGCGTCTCCTGCGCAATGGAAGACGCCGACGCAATGGCATTGGACATGGCCACGGTAAACTTTTGCGTAAAGTAGCTGCCGACGACGGAGAGGAGCAAAAAAGCCGGGATGAGGGATATGAGCATGGCGGCCAGCTTTGTATCCTTTACGAAACCAATAGCGTAGGCGGTGATGAAGAAGGACGTGCAGGCGATGCAGATGCCAACCTTTTCCGAGGTGCCCGACTGGATAATCTGCATATCGGCATTGAGGCGCGACGACAGCTCGCCGGCCTGGCGCTTGTCGTAAAAGGTGGCGTCCTGGCGCAGCATGGAGCGAAAGTAGGCGTCGCGGATGCGGGCCTCGAGACGGCGCGAAAAGATGGCCCAGCACACGAGGTAGGCGTAGATGAGGACGAAGCTGGCGATGCCAATGTAGACGAGCTTGAGGACTTTGGCGTTTACGGAGCGCTGCAGCTCGTCGGGGGAGGCCTTGAATAGGTCGGACAGGGCGCGGGCGTCGCACGTGGCCTCGTTGAGGTCGTCGATGAGCTGGCCAAAGAAGATGCCCATGAGCGGAATGGGCACGCCGGCGGCGGCGGAGATGACGAGGCCGCAGACGAGGAGGATGTGGTCCTTCCACGTCGGATTGGCGTAGACGAGGAGCTGAAAGTAGGTGAAGAACTACAAATGGGGGTTATTGTTAGAGATTGGTGGTCTGTGGATGGCGGAGAGAGAGAGAGAGAGAGAGAGAGAGAGAGAGAGAGAAGAAGAT
>NW_007930857.1:141366-167956 GCF_000280675.1 Beauveria bassiana ARSEF 2860
GAGAACGAAGGAATGCATACAGCTTCTTTTCGTGTTGCTATCGGCTCGACAGGTGCCGCGTCGGGCTCTTCTTGGTCTGGGACAGCTTTTGGAGGCTCAGCTGGAGTTGCCGAAGATCCATGGAGCGGTGGAAGCGGTATAGCACCTGCGGCATCAGCAACTGGCACGGATGGGCCATCTTGGGCTGGCGCGGGTTGACCATCTTGGGATGGCGAGGGTTGTCCGTCTTGGGATGGCACGGGCTGGGCGTTGTTCGCGGCGGCGTCGTGGCCTTGGCTTGCGGGCTGCTGATCGGACGCGGGCTGCTGGTCCGGCGCAGACAAAGAGGAGGTCTCCGGTGCAGACGGCAAAGGTTCCGGCGCGGGCAATGAGGATTCTGGCGCGGACGGTGCAGACTCGGACGCAGACGGTGCAGACTCGGACGCAGACGGTGGCGGTTCCTGCGCAGGCGACGGCGGCCTTGGCGCAGAGGTGGTGTTGGTCGGGTCAACAGCCATAGCTGCGGCTTATTCAATAGCGGTTTTGAATGGGTTCTGGGTATTCAAAAAGAATCCGCCGTCATGATCCGAGGTGCCCTCAATTCAATGTCTTTGACACGAAAGAAGGAAAACAAAAAAGGCAAAAAGAAGGACAAATCAACGCTGAGTGGGCTCGAAGGGCGAGCAAAGGCTGGCTACAAACAATAATGGCAGAAAAACAGGGGGAGATCAAACACGGAAATGACAGCTGTACTCTCGGCTCGCTCCGAACCTGCATAAAATGGTCGGCCTGGCAAAGGAGGAGAGAGGGAAAGGGAAAAGGAAGTGAAATGACGACAGCTACTAAGATGACCCTTGGCTGGATATTGTATTTATGATTGCCACCGCAGGCAGACAGGCAAAAAAAGGGTGAGCAAGGCAAAGCACGCACTGGCAATAGAAGGGTACAACGGAACTTGCGGGTGCTGCACAAGATTTCAAAGATTTGTAAGAATCGGGAGCTGAGTCTGGGCAAAAAAAAAAAAAAGATGGGAAAAGACGGTAGGTAGGGTTGTCGAATTTGCCAGTTGCCAGGATCAAAGATGCTGGTCACTGGCTGCAATAACGGGGCTGGCAGTTGTAAAGTAACTGGATCCTCGGGCAAAGGTATTTTGGGGGCCTCTACAAGTATCTAGCTAGTCTCTCTTTTTACTTCTTTATTATTATTTTTTTCGAGCGCGATATGCGCACCCCTTGGTCAAGTCTCCGCAGTGCTAAACGGGGACGATGGAGGCGAGAAAGAAGGCAAGGAGGTCGAGAATGGGCAAAGTTATGTACGTACATACGTGGTGCATGTGAGCGGGGCAGAAAAGCGAACGGTCAAGCAGAAAGCAGAAAGCAGAAACGATTGGCAGAGTACAGAGAGAAAGAGAGAGAGTGGGCGTATAAGCAAGGGGGGAGTGGAGAGGGGTGAAGGTGTCATGGGAGACGAAGAATGGATGAACTGCTGCAGTTCAAAGCTGGACTGATGCATTAACCAAGTTATATGGTCGTTATTAGAGCCAAAGACAAACAGTATCATTATTCTTATAAATACGTCCGAAACCCCCAAATGCAAAAACACAAATACAAAAAGTCATGTTATGCTGGAAGCTTGAAGTGGTGAGGCTTGAGCTGGTGGGGCATCAGATAATTTTTTCCTCACACCAAGTCTTGGCACGTGGTACCTCACCGGCCTGGGCAACGACGTGTTGCAAAATGGCTCATTTCTCGGGTCTATGAGATTCGCTTTTTTTCATCTGCGACATTATAAATATGGCCTTTGATAATATAGCGACTACTAATCTATTAAGAACCGTGTCCATGGACCAGCCCCTCTCCGTGTTTCTTAAATTTTATTTTGGACGAGCTTGGCAAAGACTTGTCTGGGCGGTCTGTTGTTTCTGTCCTCCTCAAGCGCCCATGCGTGCCGGGGCTTGTTATCTGATCAAAATATTCTCGGATACCGAGTTTTATCTGATCCAGGTTTTCCTGCTTATCTCAGCAACTTTTTTTTTTTTTTTTTTTTTTGCGCCTGCCGCAGCACTCAGTAACTCCCTCCGCCTTTTATCCGAGCATTTTCTTATCTGATCAAACTTTTTTTGGCCGCCCACCCAATTCCAAAGTATACATGTACCGAATTATCTGATCAAACATTATTCACTGCGGGTCAAGTCGTACATATCCGGGTCGCACCACAGAAAACAACAGATGAATGGACAGCATTTTTTTTCTGACCTCTCTCTGTCTCACACACTCACACACACAATTCAGAGCACGCGGGGACTGTACATGGCGCCCCCTCCTTCATGTCCCTTCCCAATGCCGTACCCGACGCTCTCGGCCACAAGACAGCGGCTGATCCGAGGCCTTGGTTCCGGCCGGCCGACACGGATCAGATAACGGGCAGCTCCCCGTATTTTACCTTTTTTTTTTTTTTTTTTTTTTTGAGCTGCGCTTCCACAAACACGACGGCCTCCCGTTTCGTGAGCTCCCACAATGTTATTCATTCTGTTTCGCGTTTCCGAGTTTCACTCCGAAACTTCCGTCAGAATACAATAATATCAGCTTTCGAGGCTGTGTTGCCCGTGCTTGCAGCTTCCCCCCCCCAAATGATGCCTTTGCACCATAGACTCTGTAGGCAACAGTTAGTAGCACAGATTGCCGTATATTGCCCACATGTCCTTCCCCTCCGTGGCGCTCATATACATTTGCTCTCGTTCAATACGCGCATAAACAGCTCCCCCAAAAGTTCCCCTTTCGCTTTTGCTTTTCCTTTCCCTCCCCCATGGCTGCTCCCTGTGTGACACGCACCTTTTTTAGCATAAACACCATCCGCCACCTCTCCCCCCTCGCTGCACGTCACGCCGCTGCCTCTTCCAAAGCCACCACGACTCTTGCCTCGCTGTCCTCGTCTCGTTACACCAGCCTCTTCTCCTCATCCTCCTCCATCTTCTCCACCAAACGTCAGACGCTCCCCGCTCCACACCGCGGACTGCCGCTCAACTACCCTCTGCGCCGTCGTCCTTGCCCGCGTCCGCCGCCCCAACAATTCCGTTTCTTCACCACTTCTCCTCCTCCTCGTACAGCCGCCGCCGCCGCCGCCGCCGCCGCCCAACCGTCGACAGATTTACAACACAGAATGAGTTCCGTTTCGTCAACACCTGCGCCGGTGCGCATCTTCATCGCCGGCGGCAGCTATGCCGGCCTCTCGGCTGCCATGAACCTGCTCGATCTGAGCTCCGGTGCCAGCCCTCGTCAGGCTACCGAGCCTTACCCTCACGTCCCCGGCTTTGAAAAGCTGGACATTGAAATAACCCTCGCTGATGAGCGAGACGGATGGTGTAAGTCCCACCCGCAAAACCAATCTACAAGTCCAAAAGCGCGACGGCGCGTCTAACACCCACTAGACCACCTCATTGGCTCCCCGCTGGCCCTCGCCGACAACGAATACGCCAAAAAGGCCTGGATCAAGTACGCAGACATTCCCAGCATGCAGGTGCCCAACCTCAAGGTCGTCATTGGCTCCGTCACCGCCGTCGACTGCGTGTCCAAGACGGTCACCACCCTCGACGCCGTGACAAAGGTCGCCACCGAGCATGCCTACGACTTCTTCGTCGCCGCGACCGGCCTCCGCCGCGTCTGGCCCACCGTGCCGCAGTCGCTCTCGCGCAAGCAGTACCTGGTCGAGGCCGGCGAGCACGTCCACGCCGTCAGCAACGCCCAGCACGGCGTCGTCGTCGTCGGCGGCGGCGCCGTCGGCATCGAGATGGCCGGCGAGCTCAAGGTCGTCCACCCGGCCATTGACGTGACGCTCGTGCACTCGCGCGACAAGCTGCTCTCGTCCGAGGGCCTCTCCGACGAGTGCAAGGACACGACGCTGGCGCTGCTGCGCGAGGCTGGCGTAAACGTCCTCCTGAACCACCGTCTCAGCAAGTCGACCCGCGTCGAGACGACGGATGGCAGCACCAAGTACGATGTCGAGTTTACCAACGGCCACAAGATGACCGCTAGCGAGATTATCATGGCTGTTTCGCAGCCCACGTCGACCGCCACTTATATGCCCACTACAGCTCTAGATGAGAATCAACTTGTCAAGATAAACCCCAAGTACGTTGCCAATCTCACCTCTTTCCGCCCCCCTTTTATATCCTTCCATTTCTAAAACAATTGCAGCCTCACTCTCGCCGAGGGTACCCCCAACGCCGACTACCATTTCTGCGCTGGTGATGTCGCCAAGTGGAGCGGCATCAAGCGCTGTGGCGGCGCCATGCACGGCGGCCACTACGCCGCCTACAACATTCACCAGACCATTCTGCGCGACCGCGTTCCCGGCGGCCACCAGCCCAAGTACAGTGAATTCACAGAATTTCCCGTGTGCATCGGCCTTGCCGTCGGCAACACGGCAGTCGCCTCCGGCCCGGAAAGCGGCACCGTCTCGGGCCCAGATGTCATGAAGGCCTATTTCCGCGACGACTTGGGCTTTGACAGTAAGTTGATTTGTACATCCTCCACTCTGAATTCAGGACATTGACTGACATGATTTTTTTTTTAGTTTGCTGGGAGTCCATGCAGCTGGGCGGAAAAAAAGAGACCGTGGTGGAGGCTTAATGAGTCGCCTCTAGTCTTGAGATGATTGGTGGTACTATGATTCCGGCATTGATGTTTTATCGGTCTCGGAGTTGGCGGGTTTTCAATTTTCCATGCGGTCCTAGAACAAAAAAGTGTCATGGCGACTCACAATTTACAATGTTGAAATGGCATTGAGCGGTAAAAGTACAAGGAATTGTGCAGAGAGGGCCGTCTACATCAAGTCGACGACATGAATCATCCAGACGAGGGTGTAGACGGCAAAGAGGTGCTCTTGTTCTTAAATCTGGACTTTGCTGATGGAGACTTGGCATCATGGTTTGCATGTGAATCTTCTGGCCAGTTCATCTTGTTCTTCTTCCTCCTCTCCTGCTTGTTTGTACACCAACAGCGTTGTATCGCAGTAGACCCAGAACGGCGGGGTGTCAGACGGCATGATCGACAGACCACGGCTACAATCCCCTGTCAAAGTCGCTAGAAGAGACTAAACACTGGGAAAATAGTGCGAAAAGTAGAAGACCCGGATTGTGAGGGGTCTTGTCCTCTTTCAAGTCTGGCAGAAGAGTGTCGTCATGTGGAAAATGTCGAATCATGCTCGAATGGAATAGTTTCGCGCTGCAACAACGATAACACAGCCTTGAAGACAAAAGTAACATTTAGTGTTCGTTGACACTGGCAAATAGTAGATATTGCACTCGTACAAGTAAATGGATAGTGCTCGGATTTCTGACAAGCTGCCTACGCCTACTTATGCATCAAGAGTCCTTGAGATGTACTTTGAGATCATGGCGCGCTATAGCCTAACATTTAGACAGGCCACAACCCTAGGCAAGCCACAAACCTGGATAAATGCTAGACAGCACGAGAGGGGTTCGAATCGGGCAAGATTTGCAAATGTTGTGCTTTCGGCGCGCAATGCCTCACCGTATTCTCCAGGGCTTGCATCATATTCGTTGCCGGAAACCATGGCAACTCCAAGAGCAAAGAATCAAATTCTGGACCCCTTGATATAGAGCACAGCTGCCGTCGCTAGATGAAAAGTGGAATAGAGCCAAGACTGCAGGCAAGAAAAATGAGGTCAGGGTAGATGCCACTTTGCGGAAGCCCTGGCGTTACTGGAACGAGCCCACCCACATGCCGAGGAGATGGCAAGCGGGAGCAAAGTTATTCTCATTGTATTTTATCAATTTGTTATTTTTATTTTATTTTATTTTTCTTATTTTCATTTTGCATCAGACAACGAAGTGGAGCGACTGTGAATTCCAAAACTTGCCCATAATAACTGGCGTATTCGAGCAACGAATTGCATCTTGCCGTCACGGAGCAGAGCGGGCGGCGCTGTGGGTGCGATGGACGGACCGCCGAAAACAATGGTGGTGCCGGTGTGTCCCGAGAAATTTTTTTTATCAGATCCGCAGGCGAGGCCTCGGCCGAGCATCGGCATTCATCAGCGACTAATGAAATCTAGGGCCAATCTCGACACAAAATGCGGCTGGCGGCACTCTATCAGTATCTTGCAAGTTGATAAACCCAAAAACTTGGCGTTTAACACTAAAATCTTCATTTCCTTTGTGTAAGATTCTGTCAAGTCTGGGGTAAAAGCCCAGCATTCACAGTGTAGATGTACTGTAGACTGTAGTAATACCAGACGCCTCGCTCCTTTGCTCGGAGGTCGACCGACCTACAAAGTCTCCCAAGTACAGGTACTTGCAAGGGGGTTTCCGTTCCTTTGTGACAGACTTGCTTATTTGGTTGTTTATTATGCCGCAATCCCAGCATGTCCGATGGAGGGGCTACCTACGGGACCTATGGGACCCATGGGGGCGTGTGATTTTGACTCCAACACGCCCATCCATTTACACTAACCTACCAACTACTAACTACTAACTACGGAGTACTGCAAAACGCAATCCTCCGCCTTCTCCAGCTGAGTGGTCTCTCTCCAACCGCTAGCTGTTAGCGCAGCTTGCACTCACCTCCGGGGGGGCATGGACTTGCCTCTTTGTTGATCCTTGCATCGGACACGGGAGGACAAACCTTGCCCAGGTTCAGCAGGCCTAATTATGTTTTTCTGTCTTTTTTTGGCGGCCGACGGTAACCATGTACTATACTGTAAAGCCTGTCTGTGTGTCTTTGGGGGGGGTCTCACTTCAAGTAGCCGGCTGAATTAAACGCTTTCCTGCTATCTCCAACTTACATCACCATTCCTTGTGTTTCTTCCTTGCCAAATCAAAATTCAAACCCAGATCTTAGTTTTCAAACCCGGCAACAACGACTCTGACATATAGCTACAAAGTCGACGGCAGAAGGAAAAAAAAAAACACTCACACAATGGCGGGCATCATCGACCTCGCGAGCCTCGCGCCCACCGACACCGTCCTCAAGCTGCCGCACCCGTACTTGACCGAGTACACCGTCCAGCGCAGCGACGACAAGCTCTTCCAGCTGCACCCAAAAGAGGGCTCCACGGTGCAGCCGCTTCCCTTTGCGCTTCACGCGCCGCATGTGCGCTTCTCCGCGCCCGCAGACCTCAAGTCGAGCGAGCTTCCCGCGTCGGCCAACAACAGCCTCTGGGCGCGCTCCCGCCGCTCGCCCTTTTCCGACGTCCGCTGGGAGAGCGACGCAGCGGCGCCAACGCTCGCGCAGGCGTGGCTGCTGCTGTACGTGCTCTTTACCGTGCGGCCCGGCATGGAGCTGGTCCGTCTGCAGCTGAGCGGCCCCGGCGCCGATGTGCTGTCGCAGCAGCTGCGCGAGGTGCTGCTCGGCATCGCGCACCCGCCGCCGCCGCCCAAGAGCCAGGCGGCTGCGCCGGAGCAGGCCACCACGGAGACGAGCAGCACTGTCGTCGTCCTGCGCAGCACCTTTTGGCAGGGTGCCGGGTCGCCATTTGGCCCGCGTCCCGTGTGGTGCCCGGATGCGTCGCCGTCTTCGCTGCCCGCGTCGACGCCGCTGTCGCAGTTCCCTACCACGCCGCTGCAGCACACAATCACCGTCGCCTCGGCCGGTGATCCCCAGGACCCGGACCGCTACCAGCAGTCGTTGCACCCGATTCGGCCCGCTAAGCCGGCGCCCGGTGCCGTCATCTATAGCCGGTGGGTGCCGCATCTGAAGGAGACGTTTTCCATGGTCTCGGTCGACTACACCGATGCCGAGCATCTCCGACTCTTCCACGAGTGGCAAAACGATCCCCGCGTGTCGCAGGGCTGGAACGAGACGGGCACGCTGGAGCAGCACCGCGAGTATCTCCGCAAGATTCACGAAGACCCTCACCAGGTTGCCCTTCTCGCCAAGTGGGATGATGCCTACTTTGCGTATTTCGAGATTTACTGGGCCAAGGTTTGTCAACTTGCTTTCTTTCTTCTATATATTGATACTAGCATTTGCGGCTCAGGTTGGAACTAACATGAATGGGCAGGAGGACCGACTCGGTGGCTACTATGACGCCCAAGACTATGACCGCGGCCGCCACTCCCTCGTCGGCGACGTCAAGTTTCGCGGCCCTCACCGCGTCACGGCCTGGTGGAGCAGTCTGATGCACTATCTCTTCCTCGACGACCCGCGAACCATGTGGGTGGTTGGCGAGCCCAAGGACACCAATGCCATCCCCGTCATGTACGACTTGATTCACGGCTTTGGCCTCGAAAAGTTTGTCGACTTGCCGCACAAGCGCAGCGCCCTGGTGCGCTGCCCTCGCGTCCGCTTCTTCCAGCTGTGTCCGCTGGGCGCCCAGGAAAAGGCCGTTGGCGGTGTGAATATTGGTCTTGTACCTAAATTGTAAATGTTTGGTTGGCATTGGGCTGTAACGTGTGTTGTGAAAAATGGAGGTTGGATCCTAGATATGAAGTTTATTGCGTTGAGCAGTCAGAAGCAAACAGTAAACATGGCAAATAGACTGCGCCAAAAAAATAAAAATAAAAAAAGAATAAAAAAAAGGTACCAATCATATATTTCTAAACTTTAAATCACACGTCTAAATGTCTAAACTTTTTACCAGACGGCTGGATCTCGCTAGTCAAATCAGCCGCACTTGTATCTTCTTGGCAGCACCGACTTCCACTCTACAACTTGGCAACAGGCGTCTCTTTACGAAGCAGCTCATCTCCAAGCTTTGCCATTTCAAACTTCTTCACCTTGCCGCTGCCCGTCAGCGGCACGTCGGCCGGGACGCCGCCCTCGCCGAGCCAAAACAGGTGCGCGGGCGACTTGTGCCCGCCGAGGCGCTTTCGCACCCAGTCGCGCAGCTCCTGGTCCGAGGGCTTCTTTGCCGCCGTCGGGGCGCGCTCAAGAAACGCGCCGACGACTTCGCCATAGTGATTGCTCTTGAGGCCGACGACGATGGCGCGGGAGATGGCCGGGTGCGCCAGGAGACGCTCCTCAATCTCGAGCGGGTATATATTCTCGCCGCCGCGGATGATAATGTCCTTGAAGCGCCCCGTGATGGAGCAGTAGCCGTGCTCGTCAAAGACGGCCTCGTCGCCCGTGTGCAGCCACAGCACGCCCGTCGCGTCGCGCACCATGACCTCGGCCGTCTTGGCCGAGTTGTTCCAGTAGCCGGCCTGCAGCTGGTAGCCGCCGATGCAGAGCTCGCCGCGCACGCCCACGGGCACAATGTTGCCGTCGCGGTCCACAATCTTGGCGTGCGCGTGCGGCATGAGCGTGCCCACCGTCGTCAGCCGCGTGTCGATGCTGTCGTCGGTAAAGGCGTTGAAGCACGTCGGGCTCGCTTCCGTGAGCCCGTAGCTCGACGTAAACTCGGTCATGCCAAACTTTTCCACCAGCAGCTCCATCAGATACCGCGGCACCGGCGCGCCCGCAATGATGCCCGTGCGGAGCCGGTCGCAGCGGAAGTTGGCCGGGAACTCGGCCTGGAAGAGCGAGTCAAACATGGCGGGCACGCCGTGGACGGCCGTGCAGTTCTCGTCCGAGATGGCGCGCAGAGTGGCGGCAATGTCAAACACCTCGGCAGGGTACACAATCTTGCCGCCGTGCGTGACAATGGCGAGGAGCCCGAGGACAAGGCCAAAGCAATGGAAAAGAGGCGGCGGGCAGCAGAGAACATCGGCTGATGTGAGACGCATACGGTCACCAATGAAACGAGAGTTGTTGACGAGATTGCTAAGCAAGAACCGTTAGTTTTTTTTTTTTTTTGTGGCAAGTTTCCTGCCCAGTCATGAAATGAAAAGCAAACATACTGGTGTGTCAACATGGCAGCCTTGGGAAGACCCGTGGTGCCACTTGTGAATTGCAGATTCACAACTTGATGCGGGCTCACGCGCCGCATCGCCTCGTAGAGCTTCTCGTGGCTCTTTCCCATGGCAGACTCGATCAAATCGTCATAGGTAGCATAGTTGGCGGACTCGCCCCGCAGCATGACCACCTTGGGGCCTCGGTCCAGGTTGTCCAGGTCGCCCAGCAGGCGCGTATTGTCCATGCGGCCAATCTTGCGCGTGGTGAAGACGACTTTGCACTCGGAGAACTGGATGCCGTACATGGCCTCGGTCGGTGTGTAGGTGTTGTTCAGAATAACAAGAATGGCGCCAATCTTGGCCGCGGCGAAGAAGACGGCGGCGTATTGCTCGCAGTTGCCCGCCATGATGCCGACGCGGTCGCCGACGCCGATGCCCAGGTCGAGGAGCGCGTGCGCCAGCCACGACGACTGCTGGTTCAGGTCATTGTACGTCCAGCGCGCGCCCGTCCACGGGATGACGAGGCACTCGTGCGTGCCGTGCTGGTACGTCTGCAGCTCCAGAAGCTCCCCGAGCGTCAGGTCGACCAGAGGAGGGTCGATTGGGCCGTGGAGCAGCGAGAGCTTCTCCGTCTCGGGAGGCACTTCTGGCCGAATCGTCTTTGTCGTTACTGGTGTCATGATCTTTTCTTCCAGAAACTGTCACGGGGATATATCTGCAGTTTACAAGACAGGCTGCGAAGCACGGGGCAGAGAGATGGAGCGCTAGTATATGACTGGGACGTCACTAGTATTAACGATCAACGGATGTGGCGCAACGACGATGGCTACAGTCTACTATTCTTCATAGGCTACTGTCTTCAAACGACTAGTCCATGCGCAAAGGATGTCGAATACCCTGTTTATGTGTTCTTCCGTGTCAAGGTGGGTTGCATGGAACCGTCGACGCCTGGCGCTCACCACTGCCGGGGGGCCACATTCCGACATGACTGAAAAAAAAAATGGTCCGCGGGTAAAGAATAACAAAACTCTATTTCTGGGGCCAAGAAAAATAGCGAAATCCCACGGGGTTACAGCAAGCGGACCTCCGAGGCCCGTCGGCGGTATTGGGGCTCAGGTTCAGCTTTTTTTGCAAGTACCATCTAATCAGATCATCAGATAAGATGGGCTAGCGCAGTATGTGGACAGGATGGGGGGGGGGGGGGGTGTGGGGGGTCGCCTGTGTAACGCGGCCCCGTTCGTAACGGTAAGCACAAAAAATAAACGTGCTGGTGGCTGCAGTACCACGTATTACGGCATGTTATGGCCGGTCTTCGGACCGCCCTAAGTATACATGAAGATGAAACCAAGTTTATAAAAAAAAAGTAAAGAAAAAAAATATGGAAAATACCTCATCGACAACTTGGCACAAAAATGGCGTCGAGGGATCGTCTCGGCAGCGCCATGGCTTGTGAGGAATTCCACGCTACTTCAAGTGGGTGCGTGGTCCAAGTTGGCTCCCTCGTCATCAATAGCAGAATGCCCCTCATCAACCCCTCCAAGAGCATTTCAAAGATGACTGAAGGGGGGGGGCCGAATCTTTTCGACTGCCGGATTGCGGGACATGGCCGGGTTACAGGTATAACGCGCAGCCCGTTGTTGCACCAGAACATGTTTCCTGCAAGGCACGACGACCAAGATGCGATTTCGCCTTGCAGGGGAGGGGGTATATCCTGGCATGACTCTCTGGCTTGGTGGAGTGTTGTCCTGAGGCTCCAGCTCGGACAGCAGCTCGGAGGAAAAGAAAATTTAAGTAAAGAAGAAAAAAAGGAGTTAATAAAAAAAGAGAAAAGAAATCAAATTAACCGAGATTGATAAGATTGGACACGGTGGTGGAAGCGGGGCCAACAGGTCCAGTTGTTTTGTTACCTAATAACTAGTTTGTTGCTGCAAACAAGGCGCCGATGCTGATGCTGACGCCATAGCCCGCCATCTCTTGTCTATTGATAATTTCGACTCGGGAATATAATGGACAGCAAAAGTTTGCTATTTTGCCTCGTTTCATACCTCTCTGCTCCGACGAAGCAACAGTAGCCGGGGACGTCTCTTTTCGACATGGCGTTGCGCGCGGCTCACTCTTATCCCGGCGAACACAAGACTACTTATGCCGGCCTGGACTGGTCCCAGGCATGTTCCGTCCATGTACTTCTGACATGTGGTTTGCAAATGTGCGGCCTGCATTCGTTGACGGGCCCAACTACCTAACTACATTCATAAAATAGCCTGTTCTGGTGGAGAAGAGAACTGTGCGCGCACCCGGCTGGATGGATCCCCTTTATTATTATCTGATCCGCAAGTACATGCCTCTTTCGGTCTTGTACCTCGACTTGTATCCTTGAAGCTCCATCTTTGTACCCCTCTTGCTCCTTCCTCTTGCTCCTCTTGCTCCTCTTGCTCCTCTCCCTTCCTTCCCCCTCAGCTTCCGACTGCCCACACCCCTCACATCCCACCAAGCTTCGACAGTTGAAGCTGCTTCTTCATTCTCTCTCACAACTGACTTCTGGTCAACCCGCCTTCTTCACCCCGCTGCTTCTCCATCAGGCGCGACCCTAGTGGACACGCAGCTTGCGGTCACGCTTGTATTTCGCTTTTGCTTCGCTCCTCTATTTACCACATCGTCTCCGGTTTGACCATGACCCCCCAATGCCGCCTCCTCCTTAGAGGGACTCTCGTACAAAAGAAGCCCATTGGCGGCAGTACTTGCTGGCTTCGCAACACACTAGCAGAAAATACCTCTGATTATCCACTGTCGGGCAAGTTTCGACGGGTTCCGCTCGATATCCAGCAAGTAATACCGAACATGCATCGCAATGGAGCTCCATTGGCCGGTACTTGTAGTAGGCTGGCTACCTTTATTGCCTTGACAGCCCAACTACATCTCATGGGCACATCCCACCTCCCAGCTCTTTACAACTGAGACGTGCAGCCCAAAGGACAAGGAAAAAAAGTCCTCAGATACATATATATCTAAGCTGCATGCATGTACACGTACTGCAACGTCATTGACACCCAACCGCAACCCTATACGGCTTGTCCAACCGATAACTCTGCTACCCGCGCGACGCTGCCCGTAGCTTTCGGCCAATAAAACGGCACACCACCAATTTTTTTTCCCAGACGCCGTGGGATTCTTCCCATTCACACTTTTTCGTAATGCTCAGCATCGACGACCATGGCGGCGGAGGGCCCCTCGCTGTCGACATCATTCCCGCCGGGAGCGGCGCGCAGAAGACAGCACCCGACGCAGCTGACCCGAGTCTCCACGGCCCCGGCCGAGCAAATGGCGACGCCGTCAACGCCGATGCCACCGCCGCCGAAGAAACAGGATCCCGGGACGACGAATCCCAGCAGCAGCAGCAGCAGCAGCAGCAGCAGCAGCAGCAGCAACAACAACAACGCAGCCTGCTCTCAGAGCGCGACCTCGACCAGCTCTGGCAGTGGAACGCAGTCGTGCCAGAAACCATCCAGCGATGCATACACGACATCATATCAGAACAGGCCGCCCAGAGACCGCAAGATGTGGCTGTCCAGTCGTGGGACGGCTCCTTGACATATTCAGAGCTGGAGCATCTGTCGACCCAGCTCGCTCTGCATCTACGATTGCTGGGCGTCGACATTGGTGTCACGGTACCGCTCTGCTTTGAAAAGTCAAAGTGGACCGTGGTCGCGCTGCTGGCAGTCATGAAGGCCGGCGCCGCCTTTTCCCTTACAGATCCCAGCCAGCCTGAGGCTCGTCTCCAGACCATTGTCGAGCAGACGGGCGCCAAGCTGCTCGTCACATCCGCTCTGCAGAGCTCGCTGGGAGCCAAGATTGCGCCAGGCGCGACCGTCGTCGCCGTCTCCCAGGCCACCTTTGACACGCCTCTGCAGCAATCTTCCGATCCCCTGCCCGATGTACCCTCATCCTCCCTCATGTACGTCATCTTCACCTCGGGCAGCACCGGCAAGCCCAAGGGCGTGTCGATATCACACGAAAATTTTACCAGCGGCGCCATTCCCCGCGCAGAGGCCGTCGGCTACAAGTCGACGTCGCGCGTCTTTGACTTTCCCTCGTACGCATTTGACGTCAGCATCGACTGCATGCTCTGCACGCTGGCCTGCGGCGGCCAGGTCTGCGTCCCGTCCGAGCAGGGCCGCATGAATGATTTGAGCGGCTCCATCCGCGACAGCAAGGCCAACATGGTGCACATGACGCCCTCGGTGGCCAGAGTCTTGGATTCTGATATTATCCCTTCGCTCGACGTGCTCGGTCTCGGCGGCGAAGTAGTGTCGGGAAGCGACGCGGCAACTTGGAGGCAGTTTACACATTTAATTATTGGCTACGGTCCTTCAGAGTGCACAGTCGGCTGCACAGTAAACAACAATACGAGTTTATCTACAGGAATCGGCAAGGGTGTTGGCTGCGTAATGTGGTTGGTCGATCCGGAAGACCACAACGTCCTTGTCCCGGTTGGCGAAGTCGGTGAGCTACTAATTGAAGGCCCTGTTGTCGGCATCGGCTACCTCGGAGAGCCGGCCAAGACGGCCGAGGTCTTCATCGAGGATCCTACGTGGCTCACGGCAGGCCATGGTTGTTATGCCGGCCGACACGGCAGACTGTACAAGACGGGCGATCTTGTCAGGTACGAGGACAACCTTTCCGGATCCATTGAATTCGTAGGCAGAAAGGATCAACAGGTCAAGATCCGCGGACAGCGCGTCGAGCTGACCGAGGTGGAGCATCACATTCAGACCTGTCTGCCCACGGGCGTCAAGGTCGTCGCCGAGGTCATCAAGCCAGAGAATGCATCTCCTACCCTGGTGGCTTTCCTCGCCGAAAAGTCTTCTGTCGGCTCCCAAGACGGCAGCCTCTTTGTTGATCCCTCGCCCGAGCTGTCGGCGGCGCTCGACAAGATCGATACTACGCTCGGTGCCAAGGTACCAAAATACATGATCCCCGCTGCCTTCATCACCCTCGCGTCGATGCCCACCATGGTCTCCATGAAGACGGACCGGAAGAAGCTTCGCGAGATTGGCATCTCGATTCCACGATCCAAGCTGGGCGCGACGCACGCCGACGAGGGCCCGCAGGAGGAGCCCGAGACAGACGCGGAAAAGAAGCTGGCTCACGCCTGGCAACTTGTCCTGGCATCGTCGAGCCCCGTCTACAAGGCCAGCAGCTTCTTCGGCCTCGGCGGCGACTCGCTCCGAGCCATGAAACTCGTGTCCGCCGCCCGCGAACAGGGCCTGGGACTGACAGTCGCCGACATCTTCAACAACCCTACCCTCTCCGCCATGGCGAACAAGTCTACGAGCATTTCATCAGCAACACAGGAACAAGTCAAGCCATTCTCGCTCTTGCAAGAAGGCTGGGACGAGCAGACCGCACGAAAGGATGTCGCAGAGCTGTGCGGCATCGAGCCGGAGCAGGTCGAGGACGTGTACCCTTGCACGCCGCTCCAGGAGGGTCTCATGGCGCTGTCCAGCAAGGTCAAGGAGGCGTACATTGCGCAGCGAGTCGTGGTACTCAAAGATCTCGAGACGGCCAAGAGGCTCATGGCTGCGTACGACGAAGCGTCGCGTGGCAGCCCCATTCTGCGTACGCGAATCGTGCAGGTGCCCAGACGCGGGCTCATGCAGGTCGTCGTCAACCGCAAGCTGGAATACACCACGGGCAACAACGTGGCCGCGTACCTGGCCTCGGACCGCGAGACGCCCATGGATCTCGGCACCGCTCTCTGGCGCTACGCCATCATCACCGACGAGGCCGCCGGCACCGTCTCCTTTGTGCTGACCATGCACCACGCTCTCTACGATGGCTGGTCCATGCCCCTGGTCGTCGAGCGCATCAACCAGGCCTACCAGCACCCCGGCAAGCCGCTGTCGCGGCCGTCCGAGTTTAAGGACTTTATCAAATACCTCCTGTCCCAGGACGCCGCCGAGTCGGAGAAGTACTGGCGCGCTCAGCTGGAAGGCGCCCACCGCCTGCAGTTCCCGCTGCTCCCGCACCAGGGGTACCAGACCGCGGCGGACGAGCTGCTCGAGGAATACGTCCCGCTGGAGCAGCTGCCCAAGAACGCTACCGTTGCCACGCTGATCCGCGCCGCCTGGGCCATTGTCGCCTCGCAGTACATCAACAGCACCGATGTCGTGTTTGGCGAGACGCTCACGGGCCGTAACGCGCCCGTCGTGGGCGTCGACGAGATTGAGGGACCCATGATCACGACGGTGCCGCTTCGCGTACCCGTTGACGCCGAGGCGCAGGTTGGCGAGTTCCTGCAGGCCATCCAGGAGCAGACCGTCGGCCAGATCCCGCACGAGCACTTTGGCCTGCAGCACATCCGGCGACTGAGCCCCGACGCGCGCGAGGCGTGCGAGCTGCGCGCGGGTCTGGTGCTGCACCCCAGCGCCGACACCGCCGCACCCGAGGTCGATGCCACGCTGCCGGCCAACAACCTCATCCCGCATCTAGCGGCCCGCGAGGCCCTCAAGTTTAATACGTTTGCGCTGATGCTCGTGTGCTCGATGGATCCCAAGGGCTTCCAGGTCATGGCGAGCTTCGACTCGAAAATGGTCGACAAGAGCACCATGCGGCGCGCGCTGGCGCAGTTTAAAAGCGTCGCGCAGCAGCTCGCCCAGAGCACAACCACCCTACTCGGCAACGTGCGTGCGCTGTCCGATGATGACGCCGCGGCGCTCCGCGACGTTGTGGCTACAGCACAGGAGGATCCGGTGGTCAAGACGTATGACGGTGCCTCGGCTGCCTACATTGTGCGATCTGACGACGCCAGCAAGATGGTTCCCGTCGGCGCCATCGGCGAGCTCGCTATACAAACCTCCCAGCCCAAGGACCTCTCCACGCTGCCCGTTCCCTCATGGCTCGCGGCTCTTCTTCCCCCGTCCGCGCCCACCGATGCGCTGTACCTGACTGGCAAGCTGGCCAGGTACGACGCCGCGGGCAAGATCCAAGTTCTTGGCGACAAGGCCTCCCTGACGGCCTCGACCGATGCCTCCGCGGCGGCGCGCAAGCCCCGCGTGTCGGCCACGTCGCAGCGCCAGCGCCGCCTCCGCGCTCTTTGGAGCCACGTCCTGCGCACTCCGGAGACGGAGATTGGTCTCGATGACAGCTTCTTCCTGCTCGGGGGTGACTCCATCTCGGCCATGAAGCTCGCGTCCGAGGCACGCCCCGAGGGCATCCGCCTGACTGTCGCGCAAATGTTTAGCCACAAGACGCTCGCCGAGATGGCCGCCGTCATGGAGTGCACTGATGAGTCGTCGGACTCGACCGCCGCCGCCGCCGCTGAGGCGCCCATTGCCCCCATCGCCGAGCCCTTTGAGCTGCTCGACGGCCTCGTCGACGATAAGAGCGCGTTCCTCGCCAACGTCGTCAAGCCACAGCTACAAGACGCATCCTGGACTGTGTCCAACGTTCTGCCCACGCGATTCCTGCAGGAGCTCACCGTGCGAGCCACCATCTCTAAGCCGCGCTTCGCCGTGCGCTACGAGCTCATCTTCTTTGACGGTCCCGTCGACCTACGTCGTCTGCGGCAGAGCTGTCAGCGGCTCGTCGCGCATAATGAGATCCTGCGCACCGTGTACGTCGAGAGTGCGGACCGCATCTACGCCGCCGTGCTCGACGCACTCGAGACACCGTTTGAGGAATTCGCCTACACCAACCCCGCCGTCGACCTGTCCACGTTTACCAAGGACATTTGCCGCGCCGACGTCGACAAGCCGCAGCCGCTGGGCTCCAGCTTCGTCAAGTGGCTGTACGTCGCCGACCCGCAGCGCCCCGCGGCTCGCAGCTGCCTCGTCTTCCGCATGTCGCACGCGCAGTACGACGAAATGTGCCTGCCCATCATGCTGCGGCAGCTGTCGGCGCTCTACGCCCACGACAAGACGCCCGAGCCGTCGGTGCCCTTCTCGGCCTACGTCTCGCACGTCATGCGCACTGCCGTCCCCGCCAGCCTGCCGTACTGGCGGGAGTTGCTCGCCGGGTCCACCATCACCTCGTTCCGGCCCGACATCCCCATCACGGACCGTCGCCACGCCGCCATTGCGCAAACGGTGGACATTTCCGCGCGTACGCGCGACGTGACCCTGGCGTCGCTGCCGACGGCCACCTGGGCGCTTTGCCTCGCGCGCCGGCGCGCCCTGCGAGACGTTGTCTTTGGCGAGGTTGTCAGCGGCCGCAACGTCGGTCTCCCGGGCGCCGAGTCCATCGCGGGGCCTTGCTGGCAGTACGTGCCTCTCCGAGTCCGCTTCGATCCGTCGTGGACCGGCAACGACCTGCTCGCGTTTGTGCAGCAGCAGCACGTCGAGAGCGCGGGCCACGAGGCCGTTAGCTTGCGTGAAATTGCAGAGAATTGCGGCCTCGGGTGGGAGAAGCAGGCGAGCATGCCGGGCGACGATCGTCCCGCGCAGTGGTGGTTCGACACGGTGTGCCATCAGGACGTGTCGCACGTCAAGGAGCGCGAGAACACGGACGAGGAGGCGCAGACAAAGTACGAGACGCTGTACACGGACGAGGAGCCGCTGCGGGAGTGGAAGGTCCAAACGTACGTGAGGGACGGCGGCAACAGCGTGGTGCTCGAGGTGGTGACATTCAAGAGCTGGGAGGAGCATGGCAAGGGGCTGCTGGCGGATCTTGTCAAGGCCATGGAGCAGCTCGTGCATAGACCGGGTGAAAAGTTGTTTTCAGATTAGATTGTTCCGTCTCCTGTTGGTTTTCTCGAACGAGACCTAGAATGATGACCTTTTTCTTTTTTGCTGTTCAGTTTGATACATGATGTGACATGTTGGGGTCTGTGAGCTGCTATTACTGGTACGTATCCACTGCCCGATCACGGGTTGAAGTGATGTAACCCTGCCACAGGTAGAAATGAGGCTCGGTCCGAAAGAGCAGAAGAAGCAGGTTTTCAGCAGGTAATTAAAGTGAAGACAGAGTTGACAAGAATTAGGAAGATTCAGGTTTCATTCGGCTATGGGTATATGCAAAAATAAAAGAAAAGTAGGCAGACATTCAAAAAACCATTTTCCCGCAATGGAACAATGTCAAAGAAAGCTGCCAGAGACAAGGTGTAAAAGAAAAACCAAAGAAAACTCCTGGAAAGCGACCCCAACCTTCCATGCCCGATCAAAAGCTTCATACAGCCTACGCAAACAATAATGAGTAATAATAATAAAATGTATAAAAAAAGGGGGGGTATAATGAAGGCATCATCACTCCGTCCACTCGCTGTGTTTACTCCCATGATTCTCGTCATCACATGCGCCCTCTCTGTCCGCATGGTTTGTTTTTTTTTGCCCCCTTATCTACGCAGTCTCGCCAAAACCAGGAAGAGGACCCATGCCGAGGGCCCGCTGCAGACTCTTTCGAAAGCCCTTTCCTGCACGAGACTCGTCCGCGTCGCGATTCAGCAAATTAAAACTCAATCTGCGGCTCGCCTTTGCCTCGGGGGCTTCCGTGGCTTGTGCTGCTGCTGCTGCTGCTGCTGCTGTCGGCGCAGCCGGCTTTTTAGGCTTGTTGGGGCTGCTCTTCTTCTTCTTGGCCGCGGGGGGCGGGTTGTAGGGCGTAGACCGCGGCGGCCACTCGCCGTCGCGCTTCCAGCCCGTGACGCAGGAGCGCAGCATGTCGCCGAGGTTGATGGGGCACGAGGGCTGGAGGTTGTGCAGGATGACTTTATCGTAGAGGGCGAGGTAGACGTTGGGCGTGATGGAGGCGCGCAGCGGGTTGCTGGGCGGTAGAATGGGCTGCGCGAGCGGCAGCAGCGTCTCGACGGGGTAGGTGCGCGTCTCCTCGGTGGAGGTGGCCGGTGTGTTGGCCGTGCTGCCGTCGGCGTGGGAGTCGACTTTGCGCAGCTCGTCGTGGGGGATAGAGGACGAGTCCGAGGCCGTGCCGGAGAGGTCGGCGGATGCAGCGTGCGCGGCCGCCAAGGCTGCGGCGGCGCTCGGCGGCGAGCTGGACATGCTGCGGCGGAAAAAGAAGCGGCGCGGAGAGCGCGGCGATATGGGTTGGACGGGTGTGGTGGCGACGGGCTTGGAGCGCACGCGCACCGTCTTTGCGCCCGTCCAGGCATTGCGCCGGGCCTCGAAGCAGGCAAGCCCCGGGTTCCAGGAGGTCTCTTCGCGGATGGCTCGGCGACGTCTCGCTCGACGGGCGTTAGCAAGTTGCAGTGAGGACTGTGAGTCGTCGAGAGACGAGCTATCGTCATCCTCGTCGATATCGGACGTCCACTCGGCGCGGGCCCGCCAGTGGAGATTGTCTGCAGAGACGACGCTATACACGGATTCGTCGTCAGAGTCGAGTTCGGTGTCCTCGACTTGATAGCCATCATCGGTAGCACTGGAATCGGCTGTTGTCTCTGCCGCCGTGTCGTCTGCTTTGGCCGTCTCGAGACCGGCAGATTGGTCCTCTTCTTGTTGGGAGGGTTTCACAGACGACTCGGTGACCTGCTGGGTGGGCCAGTCAAAGCCCCAATCGTCGCGCACCTTGTCAGCAAGATAACGACGAACAGCCTCCTTATTCTTGGCCTTGTCCTTGCTGAGCAGGTCGGCGTACTCGTCGCCGACCCAATCGGGCGAGTTTGTGGCGAGTTTGGCGGGCAGTTGCGGGTTGCCGTTGCGCAGCCTAGCGAGGGGCGAGCGCGAGCCCTTGTAGAAATCTGAAAAGATCATGGTGTCCTCGTGGGCAGCGGCTGACGTTGTGGAGGAGAGGATAGGATCAGCAATTGGCTTTGGCGACGACGGAAAGTCGGCCGCGGCGACTGCGAAGGAGGAAAACTGTCAGCTGGCTTGACCAATGAGAATGATGAAGCATGGAGCGGCGATTGATGAATAGAAGTATGTAAATGATGAGGAGCGCAATGGGTAAATGAAGGTGGGTTGACTGTAACAAGAGGGACAGTACATGAAGAGAACCAAGTGTTTTCGGAAGCAAGCGTCCAGATTTTCGTTGCAGAGAATGGTTGTAGAGTTTTGCCACCCTTGACTCTTGACTCGTGTGAGCTAAGGCATGACCATCGGAGGCGCCGATGGCGGGGTGAGATGGCGATGGGAGTAAGTTCAATGGGAGGGGTAAGGTGAAGGATAAAACCCAAGCTGGGGATAGAATCAGGCGACCAGTGGGTTTGTAATATTGTATATAATAATTGTGAATTGAAAGGGGACAACAAGAATGGTGAGGGGAAAGGATAAGGTGACACTCGAGGTATCGTGAGCTGTCAAGTCTGGCCGTGACAGACGGAGAGTGGAGCGACGCAGACGGAAGAAACCTACCAGCGCGGGGGTGGGTAGGAGGTCGATGGGCCGAGACGACAAAAAGGAAAACAACAAGACCGGGCAAATGATGGTGTGAAGAAAAAAATAGGGTCAGAAATGGGGTCACAAGGCTGTATTATGACGAGAGAAATGAAAATGCGCAACGCAAAAAAGACGCGGGGGACTTGGTCTTGAAAGAGTCCGTGTGCGTGGCTTGTTGAAGTGGTGCTGTTCTTGGTCTTGTGCCGGTGGGCGGGGGTGGACAGACAGGCATGCAGCTTGCAGTCGATGATGGCTCAAGCTTTTGGGGCCAAGGTAACAGCCGATGCAACGCAGATGTAGGCAGCAGAAAACAAACAAAAGAAAAGCACACAAATGAGTGCCGCCAAAGAGTGCACAAAAAAAAAGGTTCCCTTGGACAATCGAGATGCACAGTGTTGACCGACTCTGCGCCGTTTTTTTTTTTTCTTTTAGTGTAGAGCGTCAAAGTAAGCCCAGCCGCAAATGGGAATCAGGCACTCGCCTGCCACCACCACCACGCCCATGTCCAACGCCGCTAAAGGTAAAAAACAACGCCTAGAACTACAAGGGCCGCAGCGGCCGATCTAGTTCTGGATCATCATCCATCTCTCCTCTTTCTTGCGGGGAGGGAGGGGTGGTGCGCCTGCATCACACTAGTTCTTCTCTGCAGCATGCCATTGCCTCTGGCCTTTCTCGTCGGCACGTTTTCCCCATCCAGTCCGCTCGAGTGCTGACCGAGACGGACGGCTCAGGTGAAGACCGAGACGGACGGCCCAGGTGAAGACCGAGACGGACGGCCCAGGTAGGAGTTACCGAGACGGATGGGGGGCCCAGGTGTGTGACCGTGTGAAGAGGGGAAGGGAGGGGGGGGGGGGAAACGACGTCAAAGAGGAGGTTGGAGAGTCGGGGTCGTGTTGAAATGTAGCCCATAGGTAGGCCCAAGACAGGCAGGCAGGTTAAATGTGAATCAGATTGCTAAAGATCCTTACCTGGTAATATGCCGGCGACATCACGCCCATTCTTGGCCGCCATCACAGACATGACGAGAGCAAATATGCGGATATATGATATATATGTCGCTTGGCAAAGACCCGATGACCGATATCATCAGTAAAAACAAGGATTGGCACAAACGTCGCCAAACAATCCTTGTCCCGGTTTTGCTTGTCAGCTGTCAAGAAGAAAAGCCTTGGTCACTGGTGGCGCAGGTTCGAGTGGCTGGGGGGGAGGGGGAATGAGGCGGCTGGTCGGCCCAGTCGAGGCCTATGTTTTTTGTCCCACCAAGAAATCAGTTCTGAGCCGCGAGTGAAGAGAGTGAATAAAGGTAGCAAAGCTGAATTGTCGGCTTCTTGGTTCGGTGGCGGCGGCGGCGGTGGGCGGCTCCTCCACTTGTAAAGCGAAACAAAATTCTTCCTTATTTTTTTTTTCTTTCTCAACGCTCGTTCAACGACTTGCTCTCGTCGGAGCGACTCTTTTCGCGGAGCCAAATCTCGCTGCAAAAATGGGCAAGTTGTGGACAATTCGGTGTTGTGTGGTTATTAGTTTCTGCAAACGGTCGCTTATTACGGTGCACCATTAGGACCGATTTTTATATTGTTGCTTTTTCGTGCTAAAGCACTTTCAGGTTATTATACCCCGCCGCTAAAACTATATTACTGTGCCTTAAGACAAATACCATATATTCTATAGCTTAAATAACTATAAGCCTAGTACTAAAAAAAAGCATATTCTATAAAGATTCTTATAATATATTTTTTATTAATATATAGCTTAACTTATAGTTATAATAAGTGTTAAGAGCTATTTAGGTAGATAGTACTTTAGGCTAGAAGTTATTACTTTATTAAAATTAAGATATTTATAGTAACTAAGCTTTACCTTATATAATAGTTATTATTTATTTATATATATTAATAAAGAAGGAATTAACTAATTTACTATTTAATATAAGTTATATTTAATTTAATATATAATTAATAAAGTTATTTATAAGTAAATATATATCTTACTAAAGATAAAGTTATAGTAATAACCTTACTTTTTATATAATACTATAAAAAGCTTAATCTTTAGGGAGTTATTATAAATAAAATATATATTAAGATAAGATAATATTATAATTAATTAAAAGAGAATTTATAAATTATATTAATATATTATTTTTCTTATCTTAAGAAGCCTTTTAATTTATATTTTTCTAGTATAAAGTATATATATTTTTTAAAGTTTATTACCTACCTTATTATATAACTAATCTAGTATTTTAATAATAATTTTTAATAATAGCCTCTTTTTAATACTAAAATATAGTTATTCTTTTATTATAGCTAGTAATTAGAGTACTAGAGTTTATAAAGAGATAAGGATAAACTATAATATTATCTTTTCTAAGTTCCTAAGGTCTAAATTCTACCTATAATATAACTAAAAGTAACTAATACTAATCTCTATTAATAAAAAGAGAGATAATTCTAAAAGAAGGCTATTAACTAATAACTTATTATATAATACCTTATTATTATTATCCTAGTAAATAGTAGGTATACCTTCTTACTTAAGAGTTTATAATAAGCTTAATAATTTCTTATTATTTTTAAAGTATATATAAAAGGTTATATAAAAGTATTATATTCTTTTACTAGTTAACTTATAAGTATCTAAATATAGTATTTAAATTTAAGTAAATATATTTCTTTTAGTTATTAAATATAATAATAATATCCCTTTAATCTAAAAGAAGGTTTAACTAGGTATATTATTTATTATAATATTTAGTATTAAACTAATAGGCTAAATAATATTAAACTTACTTACTTTTAGTAATATAAATATATATTTAAAGAATATATAATAACCTTATCTTAATAAGTAAAAGATTATATTCTCCTAAGTTATAAAGAATATTAATAATATAATTAAAAAATTAGCTTAACTTAGATAAAAGTAACTAGAATTATAAAGCTTTTATAAAAGCTATATAATAAAAAATATACCTTTTTTAACCTCTTTATATATAAAAAAAACTTAAGTAAGAATAATATTAGCTAGTATATTTAAGATAAAAAGGTTATTATTTATATTAACTTTAAAAAAAAAAGATAATCTAATATATAAAATAAAAGTTATTATTAAAGGTTAAGACTAAGCCTTTAATAATTATAATAAAGAATTTTAAGTTAATATTATAACCTTTATATCTCTTTAGTCTAGAAGATAATAATAATAATAAAGATAGTAGAAGCTATTCTATTATATTAATACTAACTTAGGCGTCTTTATTATTACTATCACCGCCGCTAATTAAGGAACTCTAGCTAGTATTAGAGATAGGGCTCTTTATATTACTAGCGCTAGCACTAACGCTAGCACTATTACTATTACTATTACTAATATTATTATAAACTTAAGTATAAGCTTAATTATAACTAGAAGATTACCCTACCTTATAGACTAGGTATATTAAGAAGTAATATTATATAAGAAATTAATTAGGCTATATTAATAGCCTCTTAAAGATCTATTTAATTAAAGAATTTATCTAATAGCTAGTTACTAAAGAGTATAGTATTAAACTTAAAAAATCTATTATTATATTATAAAACCTTATATTATTTTATTATTAGATTAGTATTCTTAAATATAGATTAATAAGATAATTAATATATATTATTCTAATCCCTTTATTAGTATAGGTTAAATACTAAGGGTAGGCTTTATATAATTTATAATATATTATTAAATTTATTCTTAAAGAGCTAGATAACTCCTTATAAAGGGCTATATATATAACTTATTAAGATCTAATAATCTTAAGTAGCTAAGCTCCTTAAGGGTATTATTATATTACTACTAGGTATAAGGTATTAAGAAGCCCTTAATCTTAATATTCTTAAGTAATAAGAGTATATTATTAAGGGTATTACTTACTATACCTTTAATAAATATACCCTAATTCTATATATTATTTTTATAGTAGATATTAATTAGGCTATTAATAACTAGCTCTAGGTAATTCTTTTAGTATTAAATTTAATAAGAATTCTATATATTAATAAAGGTACTAAACTTATTTTAGAGAATTAAGGTATATATTATATATAATATAATCTAATTAATAAGATTATTTTTAATAAAGAAGACTATATTAAGGAGCTTATAGAAGAATTAAATTTATTAGTTAAAAGCTTTATTTTAGAGTTATAATTACTATAACTTAATATAAATATTTAATATACTTTTATTATATATATAATATAATTTAATATAGTCTCCTTAATAATATTAATAGGAATTCCTATTTTTATTTATATATTAGAGCTCTACTAATACTAACTTAGTAAAAGTTACTTATACTACTACTTAAAAAAGCATTTCCTACCTATAATCTAACCTTATAAAATATAACTATATTCTAAGATACTTAATATAATTAAAATATTACTTAAGTATTAAGAATATTATAGTTATTAATTAGCTAATAAAGAACTAGATAATTACTTAAGAGTATATATTAATATAGGTATATATCTAGTATCTAAACTAAGATAATTTCTTATAACTATTAAGGTACTATAGGAAGTTTAGTCCTAGTATTAAGAAATTATAGTAATAGTAAGTATTTCTAACCTAGTAGTGTTTAACTTCCTCTAAAAAGGCCTCTTAATAAAGGTTATATAGTTAATTTTTTAATACTAGAATCTACCTCTTTATATATATATAGTTATATAGATAACCTTATCTAAAGTTTAGTACTAAAGGGGTCTCTTAAAGGTCTTTATAAATAAATTTAATTATATAATTAAGGGTATCTTTTTACTTATTAAGATCTTAATACTATTACTTTAGTCTAATATTAAGCTATAGGCGCTTTATAGCCTTCTTAGAAATATTAAATTAATTATAAGTAAAGAGATCTTAAATAATAGATTTATTACTATACTTATATATATAAAAATAATATTAAATTTACTTAAGTAACTACTTACGCCTACTATCTAGGAGGCCTTATTCCTTAATCTTATATTATAATATATAGTAATTAACTTTAGGCTATTAGTACTTAATAAGTAATATATTTAATTTCTCTAATACCTTAAAGATTAATATATAAGAAAAATAAAGGGTTATAATATACTTATAGTAGCCTTTAATAATAATATCTAGGCTAGGCTTTTAGTCTTAAATTTATTACTAAAAGATATAAATATTAATTAATTAGCCTCTTTAATTATAGAGAATTACCTAAATAGAGCTATATATCTTAGTAATAAGCGTATTTTTCTATAGCTTTATTAAAATAAAGCTATATATAGGCTTTAAGTTAATAGCTAGTTAAGGTATAATAATAGTATATAAGTTCCTTTACCTAGGTAAAATAAAATAAGCTCTTAAAAAACGTTATTTAAGCTAGCCTTTATTATACCTAGGTAGAGGAATTAGGTATAGTATATATGCCTAGGTAGAGTAATTAGGTATATATATATATATATTATAATATAACTACCTTTAATATTATAAAGTA
>NW_007930857.1:168056-219686 GCF_000280675.1 Beauveria bassiana ARSEF 2860
AGCTAGTAAAATAAAGTTATTATATACTAGTGCCCTTAGTATATATTATTAATATTATATAAGATAAAAAAGAGTATTATATAATATAATAAAACTAAGAGAATTAATTAATTAATTAATTTCCTAATTAAATATACTAGCTACTTAGGTAAGGCTATAATTATAAATATTTATAGATTAGTAAAGTACTTAACTTTATAATTTATAATATATAATATTATATTTTACTAAAATATATTATCTACTAATATTAAGAGTTTTATAAATATTAATTTAATCTTAATATTCTTAGTACTAATATATAATAAATTAATTAAATTATATTCTAATTACTCTTATACTTAGTAAAAATAGCTTTTTATAAAGATATAAGTATTTAAAAATACTATATTTTAATACCTTATAATACCTTATATACTAACTAAGGTAGGCGTTATTACTAGGTACTATAGGATACTAAAGTATAATATTTCTAAACACTAATTCCTTTATAACTATATCTTTTTACTAGTTATAAAGTATATAAAAATAAAGTATAATTATTAGTCTATATTTTAATATATTTTAGTAGTTAAATAAAGCTATATATGTAGACTAATAAGCGTTAAAAAATGCCGTGTTTTGGTATAATGTGGTGTGATGTGGAGTAAATTATGAATTTGAGTGCTTGAGTACGAAAAAGCAATAATGTAAAAATCGGTCCTAATGGTGCACCGTAGCTTATCCCAATTCGCCCAATCTTTTTTATCATGGAAGGTTGGGCAGCTCCACTCGCCCCCCATGTACCTCTTGGCGTATACAAAGTGGCTTGTATACAAAGTGGCTTGTATACATGGACAGGCGATGCTGCACAAAAGTCATCAACCATAAAAAGTGTAAAAAAAAATTATTAATTGGTTATATCCTTTACTTTTCAACGTCTTCTCTGCATGTGAACTCTAGGTAGCATCTTAGTCGTGTAACTATAAAGTCAATTCTCGGCGTGTGCAGAGTGGCATGTGTACATTGGTGCTGCTCGCAAAAAAGCCGCCAACCGGAAAAAGTCTAAAGAACCTTAATTCATAATATCGTTTATTCTTCAACGTCTTCTCTGCATGTATACTCTAGGTTGTTTCTTATACGTCCAACTAAACGGTCAATACTCGAGTCCTACGCTGAGCACGATTTCAAGGCTTCGCCTCGGGCCTCAAACTTGGCCCAGCCACGTTTATACATGTCATGACTAGGAATTGTTCCGTAAGAATATTCATATATCATCTTCATTGGTTTCTGTTATCCATTGTGCTCTCTCCGTCATTAGTTCCAAGCTATCGTGCATCGCTGTTGTCGTCAATAGTAGTACAAAACAAGTTAAATCGACTTTCTTAGACACGGCCATCCATCCAAAGTCCAGATACCTCGCTCAAATCTGTACCATATCCTTAATCACCGGCGTAACTAATCATGTGCGGGGTATGTAGCATCTCGTTTCCGGTTCTCTGCTCCTCAAGTCCCTGTTGCACATCTTGTCGTCCCCTCTTTCGTCGCCCAGCTGGCATCGATTCCTCATCTGGCACCCTCTTTCTTCTCACTTCACCACGGTTTGTCGCTTGATGCCGAGTATTAGAATCCAATCGAGAGATCGCTTGTAGCGTTTGAAAGTCGTCGACAGAGTACGTAGCTGTTGCTTCGTCGTTCTGAGATTCCACATCCGTCATTTCATCGCAAAGACTCGACTCATACATCGCTTGTGGCACTTGATCATCATCGGCAGAAGTGGTTTTTGGCCCACTGCTTGAAGGTTGCACACCTGTTGCAACGGCCAGAGTCGATTTATCGTTAGCGGTGCTGTGCATGGATGTACCTGCGTCTCCCGCCATCGCTCTTGCTTCTGATTGTCTTCGCTGATGCTCTTGAGTTCTCTCCATGGCTTGTTGGAGCCTCTCGCCTTCCAAGATGCGAAATTGTCCGTCGCTACAGTAGTACGATACCCCTTCCAGCTGCTCAAGCTTGACGGGGCGCGATTGTCCCGTCAGCGTCCATTGGAGTCTCGAGTCCACCTTGCGATTTCGATTCTCCTTCTTCTCTTCCGCCGTCTTGGGAGTCGTTTTAGCACCGGGGGGCTTGGCTATGGTCTTTGAAGTCGCCGGCTCGGCCCGTCTCGTTTGCTGGAGTGCCATTGACGCCGGTACCTGGGGGTTGGTGAAGAAGTTTTCGCCGCTGTTCACTGCAATATGCCCATTCGTCGCATCAGGGGCAGAGAACTGGGAGAATTTGATAGCTGGTACTTGTCCCCCTTGCGTCATCACGGTTCTCACTTGGGCTACGGGTGGCCGAGACGGTTGTAGGTCCGTCATCACAGTTAGGCCCGTGCTGGTATCATACAGGACGGGCTTCAAATGATTCGGCTCAACGTTGTCTCTGAGGGTTTTCCAAGCCTCGAGAATTTCTTTCGGACCCCGTAGCTGTCCGTTGCTGCCCTCCTGCCGGAAAACGCCTGGGTAAAACTCGTCATATGCCCAGGCAATGACATTGGCACACTGAGCGCCGTGGATAGATGGTGGGTTGTTCCTCACAATGTGCTCCACAACCGACTTTTCCAATTCGGTCTTCTGAACCTTCTTGTGTGGCCGGAACCCAAGCATCGTGCCGCTTCCTCGCATCTCCTTGTCAATTTGCGTCAAGAACAGCTTGGCGGCCCATGCTGCACCACGCACGAATCCATCCGTAATGGCGGCTTTTGTTGCATTCTGTGAGGACATGCCGAGCTTGATGTCCTTCTTGAGGAATGGCTTGACGTGCGGCTCGACAGTGTTAGGGCTGGTATCTAGCCAATTTGTATTTATCTCGCCGACGCTCCATACGGGGCGGAAATCTCGACCTCTCAGAAACTCGTTACCATTGGTTGTGGGAGGCTTTTCTGCGCGAGTTGAGGAAGACCGATACCCTTCTGCAGTGTAGTAGGCCTCTCGACTATGGCCTGGGGTCATTGGGTGCGTCTGCGTTTGTAGTTGACCTGGAATCATTGGTAGCGTCTTCATTTGTACTTGGCCTGGGGTCAGCGGGTGCGTCTGAATCTGTAGTCGGCCATGAGCAGGTGCCATAGATTGCTGTGATTGCTGAGTAGCTGGACGCGGTGCGTGCATACCAGGCTGGAAACTATTCATGTTAGAAAACTGGCGAGGATCCTGGCCCATCGTTTGCTGTGGAATTCGGCGCGGGTCCATCGAATGTTGCTGACGCGACGGGAAATTGCCATGTTGAAGGTACTGAGGGTTCTGATGGTTTTGAAAGTATTGAGGGTGCTGAGGGTGCTGAGGGTGCTGAGATTGTTGCTGAGGGTGCTGAGCATGCTGAGCATTCTGGATAAAGTCTGGATTTTGAACATAGAATCTTTGGTTTGAATAGTTTTGAGGCTCCGAGGCATGCTGGGGCTGCTGAAAGTGCTGCGGTCGCTGAGAGCTCTGCAATGTTGGAGGGCCTGGCATTTGTTGAATCTGCTGAAAAGACATAGGCTGTGACTGCATAGGTTGTGACTGCATAGGCTGTGACTGCATAGGCTGTGACTGCATAGGCTGTGCGGGCATGCGCTGCGGAACCTGCTGTTGCTGCTGGGTGTACTCTTGCCCCGGAAGATGATACAAGTGTTTTTCCAACTCTGGGGGCAGAGCTAGATTATTTTGTGCACCATGCTGGACAGAGTACTGCCTTCCCTCGACCGGGGTTTGTGGTATTTCGTGTGGCTCGAGATACTTGATTTGGCCATCCGCACCAATGTCTGGAGGAAGGCGAGAGACGCGGCGTCGGGGAGAGGCATTCATGACCAGTGCCGGCTCGGTTTGAGGAGCGCCTAGTGTAGCAGCAGAGCACACTACGGTGCCAGCCGCCATACCTGTGGCCTGGCCTGTCGTCGTGGCAGGATATGACGCCGAGTTGCTGGTCGTTTGGTTATAGTCATTCGCGGCTAGATCCGTAATAGTAGTAAACGTTGTTGGTTGTTGGTGAGAAGAAGGTTCTGGCATGTTGGTGGTATTGATATTATGTTCGGCCGCCATATTTCTCTCGTCAAAACCTTCTCCGGCACCGGTGGTATTCATGCATACGTTGCTAATGACAGTGTCGGGAGTGTTGCGAAGGGACGCCGACGCCACTGGAGACGTTGACAGAAGAGACGTGTTGAAGCTACCGGTATCTTGAAAAGCATCATCGCCTCCAAAATCTCTGATATAAGAGTCCCAATCTGTAGTGTTACTGGCAAAAGGATCGGAAAATAGGCTGTCGGAAGGGAGCTGTCCGTCGACGCCGGTGTACTTTAGCGGAGGATCAGTGCCAGCATTGTCAGATGGGGCAACATCAGAGACGGCCATGCTCGGAAAGAAGACATTGTCCATCCTGAGATTGAGTTTTTTATTGGATCAAGGGAAAAAACGCTTGCCAGAGGCAAAGGCCAACGCTGGGCGTCAGGCGGCGTGCCGTTGTATCGGAACGTCGAATGTTGAATCAAGAGATTGGCAGCCTGGATCTTGCCTGGTTTATGCCTCTCAGCTGGAGCGAATGTTGATAGAGGGGTCTGAGGGAAGTTGTAAAGGGAGGGGTATCGGAGTGCGAAGCAGAGAGAAGAGTGTGTCTTGGTATCGAAACGCGTGCAAGAGAATAGTGTAAAAGAGAAAATCGAATGCGGCGGATGGACAAAAGAAAAGCCGGGAAGGCAGGTACAACGCTCAAGGTGAACATCAACTGCATACCACAATATCTAGGCAGAAGAGGAAAAAAAATCAAAAAAGTAATAATAAAGTGGCGTATGACTAAATGAACAGAGTTGGGATGGTAGATGTGAAGACGAACTGAGGGCTGCTTTGGAGGCGGCGCCTCGGTGGAGCCAGTGCCAGTGAGTCGGGAGTTGACAACTCGTGACAGTACAATGTATGAGGAACCCTAAATTAGCTAGTTACCTAGTAATGGGGTTTTCTAGGTATTAGAGGTAGGCAGCCACGGTTAAGTTTAGTTTTTATTACAGATGGGTGGTAGCAAGCCCACGGGCCAAGTTTGCGCAGCAACAACTTACAAGCGGGCGCTGGCTGGGTCGAGGCGCTTTACCTGTTTTTCAAAGTTTGCCTGCTCGGCGGAACGCCCGTAATTGGATAAATAGCGACCGTCCCTTGATATTTTGTTCGGAAAATCTCCTTCCGTTTTGATTCTACCCTTCTCTGCGGGATGCGCAGAGCGGCCACGCAACTACCTAGTCTCCAGTGTCGCGCGTTATGTGAAGCTAAACCAGGTGGTCAATTGCTGGTCAAATTTCGGGTAGGACAGATCGGTTTCGACAGGGATTGGCAATCTGGCAATAAAAAGTGAGACTGCAGGACTCGGAGACAAAAAATCTTGTTCGATTTCGCGACAGATGGACGGGGGGCAAGGGAGGTGGCAGTTGTTGTCAGGGGGGGGGGGGGGGAGGTGGGCGACTCACACCCTTTTCTTGTGTAACGATGCCGTCCACACCCTCCCTGTGCTTAAGGTACGCAAGCCGCAAACGTGACTTGGACTTCCTGCGGCCAGTGTACAAGCTGAAGATGTCTCTTTTTTTCGTATTTTCGATTTCGTTTTGGAATATACTTGGTCTGGGTAAAAAGATAATTAATCATAGATTCATGAGAGCCAAATATTGATGACCTCGATTGATGCAAGGCTGACACTGACAAATTCAGGGTCCCCCCTCACTCTTACCTAAAAGTGACATTCCCTCCCCTCATTCTTACCTGAAAGTGACATGCCCCCAGCCTTCCCAGCCATCGACGCAGATGGACCTGCAGCAAAGTGGCTTTTCGACAGCCCACTAGCACAGCCAAGGCAATGTGCATAGCTCGATAAATTGAATGCACCATACACCAGTCTGTCAAAGTATATTCATTTTCTGTATCCAGGGTCGCAAGTATCAAAGTAACCCCACCAATCACATTCAAACGCCCCAAACTCCAAGATAGCTAGCGTCTTTGATTTAGCCCGGCTGTCGCTGCCGAGACACATATGGCCGCTTTGCTGACTCTGCATCCGTTGTTTGCGCGCAGGCCACCCAAACCTCTCCAGATCTAAGCATTCCCATTCCTTCAAGTCTCATTTGAGTCAAAGGTCGGCGAATCGCCATCCTTATCTTATTACGCCACCTCTTCAACCATTTTGGTCGTGCCACCACCCTTGCTCGGTGGCCCAAACACGTCGCCCACAGGCCCGCTCATGATCTCCTCGGGTACGGCAATCTTGCTACCGCTCTTGTTGCTCACCCACCGAATTAGCGTCTCGGGAGGTCTGGCCTCGGCATCGGGTGAGTTGCCGCGCGCCCCCTTCTTGCTCGTTTTGGGTGCTTGCTTCTTGAGCAGCTTGTTGATAGTCTCCATCTGTTGGCGCGGTGATTAGAATAACCTTGTTTGCATTTCGCGCGGTTCGGAACTTTATCCGCTCTGTGACGTACCTTGACCTCTTCGTTACGTTTCTCGCTCAGATTTCGTCTGCGCCGGGCCATTTCCTGGCGGCGCATAGACAATTCTTCAGCGGTGAAAACCTTTTTTGCTTGCACCTCTGTGAAAAAGTGGTTAGTTTTACGTATGTGTCCGGGGTGTTCTTGGCACGCACCATCAGACAGCTTCATGTATTCTTGTGGCTGCTCGTCAAAGCGCGCTCTCTGGCGCTTGGTCATCTTGGCCAGGTCCAGTGTGCCGACGCGGCTGCCATCCTCGTCGCTATCGAGTTCTTGAATATCGGCTTCGCCTTCAGCGTCCTCTTCTTCTTCCGGCTCCTCTTCCTCCTCCTCCTCCTCCTCTTCCTCCTCATCTTCTTCCTCCTCTTCCTCACCATCTCCAGCCACCTCAATTTCCTCTCCTTCGGCATCTTCATCTGCCATGGTCTCCTCACCCATGCCCAACGTTTCATCAGCCAAGTCACTGTCGGGCTCACTGAGCTCGTCGTCATCATCGTCATCGTCATCTGCGACAATCCGAGACGCGGCGGCTCTAGCAGCGGTGCGGGGCTTTGCCGAGCGCGAGACTTTGATGGTAGTTATCTTGTTGCGACGGGGAGGCGGTGCTGCGTCCATGTCGACATCTCCGTCGGCGTCAAGCTCCTCGCCCTCGGCATCCATGTCCACCTCTTCCTCACCTTCGGCATCCTCTTCTTCGAGATCCACCTCGACTTCATCCTCCATGTCGTCCTCGTCATCTTCCTCGGGACTGGAGTCGACAACGTAGCTCTTCTTGGTGCCACGATTGCGTTTGCCCGTGACAATTTCGCCGCCATCAAACTGCTCTGAGCGACGGGCACCACGCGCTGGCTGACGCGAGCGAGAGGGCATGCTGCCTGATTCCGGAGACGAGGGCGCGTCGCGATAAACAGCAGAGCGTCCTGAGCGGCGGGATGGAACGGGACTATCGCCGGATCTGTCATTGTCAGCCCATTTGGACTGCACCGAGATGTTCTCGGTCGCCTTGGTCGCGGCGGAGCGTTTGGGGCGAGATGCCATGATGAGCAAGATGTGGGTGAGTGAGTGAGTGAGTGCGTGCGTGTGCGTGTGCGTGTGCGCCGAGTGGCAATGCGCTAAATTGGCAGCTCGCTCGCAAGCCGGTGATGAGCAATGGATGGCGGGCTCGGTGATTGCCTGGTTTGATGCTCGTGGCTGCGTGTTTGCTGATGAGCCAATAGGGGCAAGAGGCGATGCGGGAGCGCAGCGGTGACAGGTTGCAGATTTTTGGTGTTTGCCGCTCGCAGGCGCGGGCCAGTGCCAGCAGGCAGGCCCGACGACTTGAATTTGGCGGCCGACGGATCCTGCTTGGTTGCGCGCCCGCGAGGCGTTGATTGATGCTCCGCGCCACACTCTGCTCACCCAATCTATTTACTCGGTATAGCTCCAAAACACTTGCCGTTGCGACTGAAAAAATTCAACGTACCTATTCTCGAGCTAAAAACGGCTTGTAATCGACTTTGTTGCAAGTCGTAACCGAGGTTTATGGGATGGCGCCACACTGTGAGCAGGTGCTGGATTATCTTTGCGACAGAATTTGGAGAGTTGGCAGGGAGCTGTGCATGCCAACGACGTTGGGTCGATTTGGGTGCAGGCTCGAGTCGCGTTACCCAACTTGCCAGCGTGGGTACCAGGTACTCTGTACTCCCAGGGCTTATCCGTAGAGCCGTAGGTACCTGTGGCGCAGCTAACATTCGCACTACCTAGGTAGGTAGTCAATACTGGTAACCCAACTCAACTCAGTCCTGACTGTTCAACATCAACCAATTCAACAGGACAAAACAGACTAAATTGATCCTTTTGCATCAAAATTTAAAGTAACCATCTCAACGGCACAGACGGATGATTTATCTCGTCATCGACTAACCTATGGCAATAATCTGCATGGAGCCCTACTGCGTCGCGAAAGGAATATATGCCACCGCTATCTGTCTCCAACACTGCCCACCTTCCCGAGAGAGTAGTTCGAACAATTTGGCTTTCATGGAGTTTTTGCTTCCTTGGCCCAAAAACAGCGTCACACAGCCATAAATTAGGCAAACTGATAACTAGACTCTTCAGCCATAAAATAAGCGGACCGATAGACTATCAGTATTTTTGACCAACCAGTACCCCGGAGTTGAACCCCTGTTCAGAAACCCTATCGAGAGTGACGCCCGCGCATGAGACTGCACACCCCTTGGCAGATCGTTGCCGGACGTCCGTAACGCTGACCGCCGCGGCGGAGATACCCTCGTTCAGTCAGCCAAGGTGTTATACTCTGAGATTATGGTGCGGCGCCTCTCCGTCATCAGGCGTACGGCTTGGCAGGCCGGGGGCATGAAGCTGGTCCTTGTCACAGCCGTGCAGAATGGTTGGGCGGCTAGTTTCAAGCGTTGCGTACATACAAAGTATGTACTGGCCGCTTAGAACGCAGAAAGGGCTTGGCATCTTTCGATGATACTTTTCAAAATGTAAACTCGATAGGGTCATGTCCTCCTAGGAACTGACCACGTTGCCCTGACGCACGCTCATCCTCACTGCCATGTGCCTGAATTCTCGCCTATTGCAACCAACTAAGAACCCAAAGCCGCCAACTACATTTCTAAGAGTTCATTTATACGAATCCTATATTATTTACACATTTTCTCTGTCATTATAAACTTTATGTTTTATTCTTTTCTCGCGCGACCAAGTCGCTTGCTTCGAAATGCCCATGTACCCTGTACGGATGCAAAAGTCTGTTTCAAATAACGGATCACTATAGCATCTATAGAGCTTATATATACATTCCCCAAGACTTTGCATTTTATTATCGAATTTCACAATATCATCCCGTCTTGTTGCCACCCATCTGTGAAAGTTCGATCGATTCCCCGGGTCTGCGATGCCATGCAGCCCCACTGTAGCTTTTGCCTCGGCATCCAGCACTGGGGATCTTTCTTGTCCGGCAGCCTTCGACCCACTGACCATGATCAGCTCTCATCACAAGACGATCCAGTTCGTCCTTCAATTCCAACCCCCCCCAAGCACTATACCCTGTTGCCCATACTCTTCACAGAAGATTGGTGCAACGTAAACCAGCAATCGGATGAAATGAGCGACTCGAACGACGACGGTATTCCTGCGTGGCAGCGGACATCCAGCTCGCCAACCTCGTCAGACACTGAGGCGACACCAGCGGGGAGCACCGACGCCGGCAGCCACGCCGGCAGCCCAACCGCAGAAGACAAATTGACGATTGCGAAGCGTTTTTTGGACGATGAAAAGGTCAAGAACGAACCGCGCGATAAAAAGGTGGCCTTTCTCAAGTCAAAGGGCGTCGAGGACGACCACATCCAAAAGCTCCTAGGCGACACCCACGAAACCGTAAGACGTCACATATCAAACACCTACACTACTCTTTTCCTAACACAATTCCGCTCGTCTAGACTTCAGACAAGGAAATCGAGGCGTCTTCGCCCACGCCGCAAAAGTCCATAGCCGCCACATCCACCACCGACCGCGCGCCCATTGTCACATACCCCGAGTTCCTGACCAAACCGCAGCGTCCGCCGCCGCTCGTCACCACTCAGGGCCTCCTCAACACGCTGTACGGCTTCGCGGGGCTCTCGACACTCGTATACGGCGTGAGTAGGTACGTCGCCGAGCCCATGATTGCGAGCCTCGACGACGCGCGCCAGGAGCTGCACGACACGACTGCCAGCCGCCTCGATGCGCTCGTCCACCAGCTCGAGCGCACCGTCTCCGTCGTGCCGCCGCCCAAGCACGCCGCGGCGCTCGCTGCCAGCAGCAGCCTGCCTGCATCTACCACCACGGCCATGGCCAACGACGCCGACGAGGATGAGGACCCCGCGGAAATGTTTCACCGCGACGTCGGCACGCAGACATCGTTTAGCGAAGCGCTGCCGGCGGCTGGGCAGGGTGCCACCAACTCCAAGGAAGAGGCCAAGCAGCCCCCCGCACTGCAGCACGCGACGGGCGTGACCAAGCTGGCCAAGTGCGTCTCGGGCCTGCGCGACGCCGTCGTCTCGCAGAGCGGCGACTTTGAGGACATTAAAGCGCAGGTCGAGCATTTCCGGGAGGAACTCGACCGCATGACCTTTCCGCAAATGGACTTTACCCCCGGCGGCTACACCATGATGTCAACGATGGGCGGGTTGTCCAAAAACGAGCCGGACGACGAGGTGCGCAAGGTGCGGGACAATATTCGACGCATCAAGGGCGTGCTGCTGAGCACGAGAAGCTTTCCGGCTTCGACGAGATGAGGGGAAACGGTCAAGATAGGGGGGAACCGTGTAATGATATCAAAGTTGGTTTTCCGGCATTCAAGCGAAGGATCTTTTTTCCCCAATGTATAATAGAATGACAAAGGGCAAAGAAACGCGATGGACTTTTTTGTTAAACACAATGTCACTAGGCTAACTAGATAGGCAACTCATTCTGAAATTACTTCTCTGGATCATCAATCTTGTAATGTTCAAAAAAGGCCTTCCACGACCAAAAACGAATATGCTCGAATCCACGACCTGATCCTTGCTGCTTTCGATACCACTCGTACGTTGGCACATACGTAAACTGAGACTCCTTGTCGACGCGCGCAGCCATGGCCCACTGATGCAACCTATTCGTATATGGCTGAGAATTCAAAGAGCCCCCGTTCGGCGGAGGAAACAGTATGCGCTGTGCCGGCTCCTTTGCGGCCTTATCATCACCCGTCTCCGCGCCGCCCGGCGGCGCGGAGCCATGAACGGCGCTCCATCCACGATTCAACATGTCTGCGTGGCTCAGCGGAAGCCAGTCCTTAACTCTGCCCACGAGCACCTTCATCCAGTCGAGGGTAATGTCCAGCGGATCCGTGTACATGCCGGATCCCTTGAAACCGCCCGCCCAGATCTTGCCCAGTGGGAGTTTTAGTTTGGCATACTGCTCGGTCACTTCGGTGACGAGGTCGCGCTGCGCGGGCGAAAGGTCCGACATGGATATGGTCTGAGACCGGCGCGCCGCGTCTTTGAGGCGGAGGTCCCAGAATAGTAGCTCGGAATGTTTCCACGGTTTTCGGTGTAGCTCCATAGGCCGAACGAATGCCAGCCAAGGATATACGGGGGCTGCTTTGTCAAGAGGCTTGTCTGACATGTAAAAAAACCCAACTTGCGTGTTCTTCTTTCCGTATGTTCCCTCCATTAAACGACGAATATACTGTTGCGCAAAGTAGTCTACCCACTGACTGGCATCGCCGTATTGTGAAACGCCGTCATGCTGGTTGACAGCCCATGGACAGATTACGAGAGGATTCCACGAGGCCGCGTGCGCATCGGCGCTCACACTTCTAATATATGTGCTCAAACACTGCGGCGTATCGTCATGAACCAACTTGAAGCTCACGCGCTTCGCATGTGATGTCGCAACGTGACCTCCGGCCTGGGAAAACAGCCCCCGCAAGGCGAACCGATTGATGTACCTCGACAATCTTGCATCGTCGTCGTTGTCTGAGCAAATGACGCTGAATTTTCGAAACTTGTCGATCTGAGAGGTACTCCACCATCCAAACCAATTGACGAGACTTTGCTCATCGTTGCCGTCAATGCAAACTGGCGCGTACTTAACGGGAGATGTAATGTCCTCAGGGTCTTCTTCTACCAGCTTTGTCATCAACATAAATGTCTTGCTTCGCACCTCGGAGATTTCGATAGACTCAGCACCTTTCTTTTCTAGCGCCAGCGACATCAACCAGCCGTCCATATTGTGTGCAACAACTAGCTTGCCACGAAGGTATACAGACGCTCCGGCCGAAAAATTATGCCAAATCCACTTCAGTAGATTATACGCCTGTACGGGCTGCGAAATAAAGAAGCTAGGAGGAGCCATAACGGCGACGCCGGGTGGAAAAGCCCAGTCCAAAGCAATGCCAACTTGCTCCATATACTCTTCCTCATACAATGATTCAGAAATTGGTGGACACAGAGGGAGCCGAAAGATCCAAAATTTGTAGTCTTCGTGTCGACGATGGAGTACCTTCGACAATTGTGGCAAGCGATGCAGTAGTCGAATGCAATCCTGATGGAGGATCACTGCCCCTCTGGAACCCTCGATAAACCTTGCCCAGTGCCCTGATACAGCACAAGAACGAATCTCACAGTTTCTATTAGACACTCTCAGCCATCGACAGAGCAAATCTTCCTCTGCTTTTGCTGATGGTGGGAACATGAGAAAAAGACTATCCGGGATTGGGCGAGTTTTGTCCATCTGCTCATTGCTTGGTAATAGTTTGCGGTAGAGCTGTTTGTCGAAGATGGTGACGCCAAAGGAGTACGAAACATTGAACTCCAACGATAAATCGTCGACTTGAAAGCTCGTCGCAGGCGCAAACGCCAGATACTGCAGTGAATGTCCCGCCGGCGGTTGCGAAGTCGGGAGGGGACTTTGCTGCCAATCAAGAGATTTACTTGGGTAAATAACGAGGCAGAACTCTTTGCTGTAGCATAGCAAGCCAAAGGATGATGCATTCAGAAAGTCCACAATTGTCTCCAACTTATCTGCTTCAAGAGGTGAGCATATTGTTCCTGTGACCCAGACGCCTGAGCTAAGTTCGGTAGCACGCAACTGTTGCATGAGGTCTTGAGCGGTGCAGACGTGCGAGAAATTGAGGATTTCAAGCTCCAAGACTTCCCGATAGAAGACCATTTGCGAGTCTGCTGGCAGCGTAGAGACGTGAAACGAACAGGTTAATTTGGTAGGTCCAATGACGCAAGTCTTCAGTTGGCCGTAGCTGATATCGTCTCGGCCCTTGGAACGTGTATCGAAAGATCTTGAAGGCAAAGTCACCTGTCTATGAGAGTTGTCGGAAACGAAAAGACTAGGTTCGGCTTTGCTGACATTCTTTGGTTGAATCGGACCCGGCAAAGAGAACGTTACTCTTTTCATGGAATTTTTGGACTGTGCTGACTGTGCTGAGAGAAGAGACTGAGCTGGCTGAGGTCGCAGGGCTGGTAGAATAGACTGTGCGGGTGGAGGAGACGGTGCTAGTAGAGGAGACTGAGCTGGCCGAGGAGACTGGGCTGGTAGAGGAGACTGTGCGGGTAGAGTAGAATGTTCTGGTAGAGTAGACATGACTGGATCAGATGTGCCTTGAATAGACAGGATACTAGTTCTAGTCGTCTGTTCGACATCCGGTTTCTCTGCCGCCAGTTTTGCTTCGAAGGAGTTCTGGGTGTCCCTTTTTGTTAGAACTGTCTCAGTCAATGAAGCATCGGCAGACATTGCAGTCATGCCTGTGAGCAAAGGCGTAGCTGGCGGCGAACTTCCACTCGTATCGATGTCCATGGCGTCGCTGCCGAGATCAGTCTCAGCGCTCGACAGGTGTACTGCGGGGTTGTTCTCAGGAGATATCGATACGGCAGGCTCTATGGCAATACCAGCAAGAATCTGTCGCGGGCGTTCTAGTTGCTGATTTGCGTCTTGCATCACTGTATCTTGGATCCTCACACGTTGGATGGAGATTGAATTAGTACTTGACTCGGATGTTGTCACAACTTCGTCTTCTTCATCGGCCGAATCGCCATGCCAAGAGTAGGCACTAATCTCCAGGTCTGAGTCAGGATCTGAAAATAAATCATCGATCGATGAGCGACGAGAGCGGGCTTCGAAGATGTCTGCCTCCTGACTAGCAGGTTCAGTTGCAATGGCGATAACAGATTCTGGTGTGCCAGCAGGAAAAGATGCAACCGTATCGACAGAGACACACTCTGCCGCATTTATAATGGCAGGAGTATTGTCCTCTGTGGCTTTTGGCTGGTCACTTGGAGTGGCGTTGATCTCAGCGATTAGTTGCTCTAATGACTTTGGATATCTGGCCATTCTCAACTTTTTGCGCCGACGTATGCAGTTTCGCATTTCATGGCGAGCATATTTGGCTCGATATAGTTGTATTATTGCAATGCGCCACTCCTCGATATGAAGCCTGGATGCGTTGCGCTCTTGTTGGTTTTGTTTGTTCTGAGCCCATTCTTCCAGCAGGCTTTCTGGAAGGTGTTCTTTGGGCTCCCATGTGCATGCACTAAGAGGAAAGTCTTCCCATTCAATGAGATACTTGGTCTCGCCCTCAACCTGACCGTCGGCGAGAATTTGTTTCACTGTCCATTGCGTGTCTGGATCGACTTCGTCTTCAACAGTAGAGGTGAGGGAGATACTGTCGTCGTCTTTTGTAGCCATTATTGCGTATGGCTTCGCACGATGGACAGCTCGGGTAGACCTTCTTGGGCGCTGCCTGCCGCAGCAATTGGCAAATCAACGGCGTGCTGCTAGGGTATAACGGCGTCGTCGTAGAATGGCGACTCCAAGTCGATTCTATTGTTGGCTGGAGCGGAGGCCTAGGCACAGCAAACTCGGCCTGCGAACGACTGCGTGAGGGCAGTGCTGTGCCACGGTGATGCTGTGATGAAAGGGTGTAAGAGACGTATCCTAGTTACGGATGTGATGCTGTGCGATGACAAGGCACGACGGGCGAGCACTTCTTGATGAGCAAGATCAATTTTCATCGCCATGTGGCGTATGGAAAGAGTGGCGGTTTGATTTCGTGCAGCTGGCTGACGGCTGCATCTGCAAGGTCAGGGTAGCCAACGCACAAACGCCGGGCACGGCTGCGCGTCGACCACACCGACAGATCATGGCAAACGTCGTCACTTCGAAACGAACAAGACTCATGATGCAAGTCATAGGAAGTCAAGTGTTGCATAAAGTAGCGTCACAGATAGAAACCGCTCAATTACTACCTATCGCAAGCCGGGATTTAGGCGATGCAGATGCAAAGTTTGTTGGACGACAGGCAACAAAACAAACCAGACTAGGGGTGGTGGAGAGAAGCCGGCGTTGGTTTGCAGGTTGCTGTGGCTGTTGCAAAACTACCTCTTTACAAGCACGTGCAGAGAAGCTGAATATTTGTGTTGCCTTGTCTATCATGATCCCTCGTCTATTTAATCTCTTGTCAGTTTCCTTCACTTGTCTTGATCCATGTACTCGATTATTGCCGTCGTCTCTTAAATGAAGCGAGCTACGAGCATCGCCCCTCCCCCACCACGCGTGCCGAGCATCCGCAGAGCCATTCATTATTCGACCACTAATAAAAGTCTATATCAATGCAGTGATCTTGGTGAGTCGTCCCCTGGTGGCCCCTGTAAATTAGAGGTACCCCGCTGTAGCTGCCCCGCTAAATCACACAGGAGCGCTGTAATAGTGGCCGTGCGTGCCGTGGTACTTGAATTTCTTGTCTAAGGTACCTAATAAATCGCTTGCCGACCAACCGCCATTTGAATACTCCTTCGTTTGCTTCACTTCTTTCCTCCTTCAATTCTGCGAACGGCCTTTCTTTCTCCTCCCGACCTTTCAAACCTACCGCTCCTGATTCCTTTACAACGTTTACCCGTCATGTTGGCGGGAAGCAATGCGCGCATCCTGCGCTACATTGTTGTTGCCGGTATTGTACGTCACCTTTGTTCTTGAAGCTGGCCCGGCCTGCCACCTGCAGATTGCGCCACTCGTTGCCCTCAGGAAGCAAACAAGAAGTACAACTCATGCTTGGGCTATCAAGGACCATGAAGGACTCTGTTCAAATCGCTGACTTAAATAAACCCTTAGATTTTGATGTTCTTTTACCTCTTCTCCGGCTCTCGCTACGACACCATCTCGCGACCCGTTCCGGCCCCTAACCACGCCCAAACTGTTTCGCAGTCAAATCTTCAAAATGCTCCTGCTGCCAGCCGCCATGTCGATTCCACGCAAAAGCCCATGCCTGCCGATCGCGACCGGCAAGATGTGGTTTCCCCGAAGCCCGCCACCGTCAGCACCGATGCTCCCGCTTCCAACCCCCTCGCCGACATCGATCCTGGCCCTCGCGCCAATGCCACCTTTGTGACCCTCGCGCGCAACGCCGATGTCTGGGACATTGCTCGCTCGATTCGCCAGGTGGAAGATCGTTTCAACCGCCGCTTCAACTACGATTGGGTTTTTCTCAACGATAAGCCCTTTGACGACAACTTTCGCAACATCACCTCGGCCCTCGTCTCCGGCACGGCGCACTTTGGCCAGATCCCCGTCGAGCACTGGTCCGTGCCCGATTGGATCGACGAGGAAAAGGCCAAAAAGGTGCGCGAGGACATGAAGGAGCGCAAAATTATATATGGTGACTCCATCAGCTACCGCCACATGTGCCGCTTCGAGTCTGGCTTCTTCTTCCAGCACCCCATAATGCAAAACTATGACTTTTACTGGCGTGTCGAGCCTAGCATTGAGCTCTTTTGCGACATTCCGAAGGACCCATTTCGCTTTATGAAGGAAAATGGGAAAAAGTACAGTTTCACGATAAGCCTGCTCGAGTACGTCGACACCATTCCTACACTCTGGGACAGTGCCAGGAAGTTTATGGAGAATTATCCCGAGCATGTGGCCGCCGATAACTCAATGGAGTTTCTTAGCGACGATGACGGCCAGACCTACAACATGTGCCACTTTGTGAGTAAATACTGCTCGAGTCGGCTTCGAACTCTTACTAATCTAATCCAATAGTGGTCCAACTTCGAAATTGGAAGCCTTGAGTGGATGCGCAGCGATGCCTACGTCGAATTCTTCAATTCGCTCGACCAAGATGGCGGCTTCTTTTACGAGCGCTGGGGCGATGCCCCGGTTCATTCCATTGCTGCTGGCATTCTTCTCAACAAGACGGAGCTTCACTTCTTTGACGAGATTGCCTATTTTCACATGCCATTTACACATTGCCCCAATGATGCCCAGGCGCGCATTGACCTCAAGTGCCACTGCAATCCCAAGGATAACTTTGACTGGAGCAGATACTCTTGCACCTCCAGGTACTTTGAGATGATGGGCATGCAAAAGCCCGACGGCGTGGACTGAGCGGAGGACACTCTGCCAGGGTCATAGCAGCCCGTTGTCTTGTACCAACATTTGTCGAATTCGAGGGTTTGGCGCTTATATTACTCATGTTTACGATTTTACTTTCTTTGCTTTATCACTGCACAGAGAGAGGCACATTGTCAAAATACGCCCGTTGACGGCATTAGCGAGGGTTATTTGCTTTCAAGGAAATGTATTATACGGTAGATGCGGTGACATACCAGAAGATATGGCGTTGCGGAGGCTATTTGTCCGACTTGCTTCACATTCCGCCGATGCGGTCTTATCATGTTAGAAAACAGAAAGAATGACAAGAATCGTTGAATTTCACAAAGTGTTAATACAATGTGAGAGCCACAGGAAGACTGTGATTGTTCAACAGTGCAGTGTCGGATGCACATGCAATTGCTTTTGTCTTTTGTATAATACAGGTCGCCATGCGGCGACATATCGCTAATGCCCATTCGTACAAGATCTACCTCTAAATAATGTGTATGCTGTACATGCCGTCCCCCTGTGTATCCGAATCTACATCATTGATTCATGTGCCCCTTAACCAATGGTGGCCTTTTTCGGCTTCTTTGTGCCGTACTTGCTTCGACTCGTCGCGCGGGTACCTACACCAGCCTGTACACTGTCAGTTTCTTGCTCCCCCATTCGATTTTTTTTTAACTTGAGCAAAAGTCACGAATACAAAGATTCAGCGCCTCTGTTCATCATCATCACAAAAACGTACCAAATCCAGCGCCCCGCGGACAAGGTGGTACCGCACACCGGGACAGTCCTGCGCACGCCCGCCGCGCACCAGCACCACGCTGTGCTGCTGGATATTGTGGCCCTCGCCGGGTATGTAGGCCGTGACCATGGCGCCGCTCGACAACCTGACACGGGCCGTCTTGCGCTCGCCCGAGTTGGGCTTCTTGGGCCGCACGACGCCGACGCGCAGGCAGACACCCTTGAGCGCCGGACAGCGCGTGTTGGCGAGTGCGGGGGACACGGCGTGGCGCGCGCGCTTGCCCTTGCGGATGCCGCGCAGGACCTGGTTCAGCGTGGCGGGGCGAGGGACGGTGGTTGAAAAGCAGGCAGTCGTCGCGGCGAGGATGGGTGAGGCTGTTGGTGGTGCGGCGGCGGCGGCGAAGCGGAAAGGTGTGAGGAGGGAAGAGGTCGTCGTGGCAGCGGAGAGCAAGGGCCGACGGGCGGCGGGCGAAAAAAGGTGCCGCACAATGAAACCGACCATGCTGGGCGAATCGAGCACGGTAGGAGAGGTCGTTGAGGAGGGGAATGGATTGGGGCGGCTGGATGTCGTCGACGATGGATTACAAGATCAAGATGCTTCAAAATCTCCTTTGCAGGAGAGTCACGTGCAAACCCGTCCGATTGGCGTTTGTGGGTGGGTGGGTCTCGGGGAATCGATGGGCAATGGCGAGGCCCCAAGAGCGGCATGATTCGTGAAGGAGCGCGTCTCACGAATTAAAGTGTGGCGTTTTTTTCTCGAGCAAAATTCCAACAATTCTAAGAATTATTTGAAGTGTTACGTTGATTGGATAGTACAGTATATGAGCTGCTATCGTCAGACATCCTTGCTTATGTAGCTTCTACCGAAAGCGTGCGAGGGGACGTCGGTGTCTATCAGTCGGAGAAAAGTGTAGTGAATGTTTTGGCATTGACCTTGTGAATTATTTGAAGCAAAGATTAAATAGCAACCAAATGCAAAATAAAGCATGATACCATTGGTTGTTCAGCCTGGCAGCTTTGGATCACTAGTCCCAAATGTATCGCTGTTTGGTGTCAGGAGGTCCATGAACATGTAAACTGACCTCCCTCATCATCTTCGAAACAAGTTTTCATATCATGTTCCCCATCTTATCCTTTAAACATTTACATCCGTTCTTATTTTTCCTTTCTGCAAGTCCAACCTCTCCATTGCCACCTTGTGACGCCCGCCCACCGCCTGTCCCACTCGGCTTAATACGCTAAGCCGCTCGGCTCTTTTTCTTCTCCTTCCTTCGAGTCCTTCCCCACACTTTACTTTTGAGCAAACAAAAAAAGAAAAAAAAGAAAGAAAGCGACAAGGGGAGTTCCGGGCGGAAAAAGCGGGCAGCGCGGCCCAAGCTGCAACCGAACGCCGGCCACTATAAGCACAGGCAGCCCCGTCTGTCATTATGCTGCAAACCGGCATGCCCTTCTCTCACTTTGTCTCTGATTACTTTTATCATACCGAATATTAAAGTAAGAACTGGACAATCGTCTGTTCTTACCAAAGTTTTGACCAGTGTTTTAGAATTGTTCTGTAGTTGGGGGGTCTTTAGTTGTAATTCGTTTGCCCACTACGTCAACAGGCTTGTCGTGCCGTCTGTTGCCGTTCCGAACATCGCCCCAAAGCCGGGCAACACACCCAACCCAGCAGCCACAACCACCATTATCTGCAAACACACCGACCAACCCTTTTTTCTTCCCTTCTGCACATTGTATCTCCAGATTCAATTCTCTCTCCTCCCCCTCCTCCCTACGTCTCTTCTACCCAAGCGTTTACTTACTTGGGCGCGCCTCTACACAACAACCTCGGCTCAAGCATCAACCGCCCGCCGTCGTCATGTCCTCATTCACGCGCGCCATCCGCCCGGCTCTCCAGGGCAGCCGCCGCGCCGTTCTGACCCAGCGTCTCCCCGTGGCCGCGGCCGCTCGCAGCATCACCCGTCCCGTTGCCGCTTCTTCTCTGTACGCTTCCCCCCCCTCAAACCGCAATTGACACCCGCCCCCCCTCCCCCCGCTAATCATTTTCTATTTACCCCAGGCGCTCCCTCTCCACCACCGCTCCCCGCCGCAACGTCGACATCTCCGAGATCCCGCCCACGCCCATCTCGCACCTCTCCGAGGTCGAGGCCGCCATGGCCGACGCCGTGTCCAAGTTTGCCACCGAAGTCGTGCTGCCCCGCGCCCGCGACATGGACGAGGCCGAGGCCATGGACCCGACCGTCGTCGAGCAGCTCTTTGAGCAAGGGCTCATGGGCATCGAGATCCCCGAAGAGTACGGCGGCGCCGGCATGAACTTTACCGCCGCCATCATCGCCATTGAGGAGCTCGCGCGCGCCGACCCCTCCGTCTCGGTGCTCGTCGACGTGCACAACACCCTCTGCAACACGGCGCTCATGAAGTGGGGGTCCGCCGCGCTGCAGAAGAAGTATCTGCCCAAGCTGGCCACCAACACGGTCGCGAGCTTTTGCCTGTCGGAGCCCGTGTCCGGCTCCGACGCGTTCGCCATGGCCACGCGCGCGACCGAGACGGCCGACGGCTACAAGATTAGCGGCTCCAAGATGTGGATCACAAACTCCATGGAAGCCGGCTTCTTCATCGTCTTTGCCAACCTCGACCCCAGCAAGGGCTACAAGGGCATCACCGCCTTCATCGTCGACAAGGACACGCCCGGCTTCTCCATTGCGAAAAAGGAAAAGAAGCTCGGCATCCGCGCCAGCTCCACCTGCGTCCTCAACTTTGACGACGTCGTCGTCCCCAAGGAGAACCTGCTCGGCAAGGCCGGCGACGGCTACAAGTACGCCATTGGCATCCTCAACGAGGGCCGCATCGGCATCGCCGCGCAAATGACCGGCCTCGCCCTCGGCGCCTTTGAAAACGCCGTCCGCTACGTCTGGAACGACCGCAAGCAGTTTGGCTCTCTGGTCGGCGAGTTCCAGGGCATGCAGCACCAAATCGCCCAGTCCTACACCGAAATCGCCGCCGCCCGCGCCCTCGTCTACAATGCGGCCCGCAAGAAGGAGGCCGGCGAGGACTTTGTCCGCGACGCCGCCATGGCCAAGCTCTACGCCTCGCAGGTCGCCGGCCGCGTGTCGGGCCTCGCCGTCGAGTGGATGGGCGGCATGGGCTTCGTCCGCGAGGGCCTCGCCGAAAAGTTTTGGCGCGACTCCAAGATTGGCGCCATCTACGAGGGCACCAGCAACATCCAGCTTAACACCATTGCCAAGCTCCTGCAAAAGGAGTATACGGCGTAGGACCGAGTTGTGGAGCGTGCGAGGGAAGTGAGCGGCGTGGTTCCAGTCAGATTTGGGTATAACAGCATGTATCTGTAGACTATCTTCACAGCAAACAACTAAAGCAGTTTTAAAAAAAGGAAAAAAAATCAAACATGAATAGACCCTTAGCTCATCTCCTCCGTAGTAACCCTTGTGCAGACTACGGATTAGGTACTTGAGGGCTAGTTACGACGTGTGTCACATGCTGCAAAAGAAGGCTTGGAGAAAACACCGCCATGGAATTAGTCAAATGCACATGTTTCTTCTTCGCTCGTAATTGTCATTTTCCCTCTCCTATTTATGAAAATCGCTTTTTGGTCTGCCAGCTTTGTCAAGAGGAACACAACACACACGACCAATTATGAACAATTGAAAAAAATCCAACACCACAAGCTCTGAAGGAAATTAAAAAGGTTCGAAGAAACGAAAAGTGAGAGGAACGATATAAAAACCCACAACAAGTAAAATGTCCCGCTCGTTGAAGAAGAAAAAAAAATTCAGTCGAGCCCAATGCTCAGTGCCGCCTCTGCTCTGTCTGGTATTGGACGACGCTCAAACGTCCATGTGTCTTGTAAAGTATGGCTAGCCGCGTATTTTCGACATAAAATCAAACAAAGAGAATGAATGTCGGTGATGGCTTCGTAATGTGTGGGGATATCATCTCAACGAATGAATTTCTTTTGTGTGGTCACGCTGGCCCTGACCGCCATCTGGCAACTCCCGCTCCGAGTATGCACCCGCATAAAAAGTCTTGCATGCGCCCCATAGCATAAACCCCATCATGCTCTCGTCAGTTTCATTTGTCTTCACGTCATTAAACAATTTTAAATATCAAGACTCGCTCGATTACTCAAAATCAGCCGTGTATGAAAAGCCACGGAACTCTTCCTGCATCGCCTGCGACAAAACTGTACATCTTGTTAGTGGTAGTGCTCGAGCGTGATAATGGGGATGGTGACTTGCCTGACTGCACCGGTGTGAGCACAGGAGTGACGCTGGTGAATTCGGAATCAAAGTTGCTTGTATCTGTTGCGCTCTTAATCGCAGGCTTGAATGGCGGCGGGCCACGCTTCAGGTAGATTTCTTCCCAGTTGATGTTCTTAAAGAATGCATGGCTCATGACTTCCTGAGCGTCCGTCGGGCCGCTACCCAGACGTTCGCTGGGCTCACGTGTGAGCAGCTTCTGGAGAATAGACACTGACTCCTTGGGCATACTGATCGGGTAAAGTGGCTCGTCTGACAAGATAGCTTCATAAATTTCGTCTTCGTCATCACCACGGAATGGCGACTGTTGCAGGAGCATCTGGTAAATCAAGACACCAAAAGCCCACCAGTCGACGGCGCGGCCATATTTCTTGTCCAGCAAAATCTCAGGTGCCATGAACTCGGGTGTACCGCAGAATGTGCCAGTGGTGGAGCCATACCACATGTCTTCCTTGCAAAGACCATAATCAGCAACCTTGATGTGTCCGTCTAGCGTCAACATGATGTTGTCGAGTTTCAAATCACGGTAGACAACACCGTTTTCGTGAAAGTACTTCAAAGCAAGGCAGACTTCAGCAGCGTAAAATTGTGCTCGTCTGGCGCCAAATTGCCCGCGCTGAATGTGCAGCATGAGATCACCGCCGCTGATGTACTCCATGACAAAGTACACACGTGTCTCCGTCTGGAAACAGGCGTGCAAATTGGTCAGGAACGGGTGGCGCTCCCGATTAGCGATCAAGAAGACTCTCTTCTCAGAGCGCATGCTCTCAACTTCATCATTTTCAATGATGAACTCCTTCTTCAAGACCTTGATGGCATAGAGCTTCTTGGATTTCTTGGTCTCGGCAAGCATGACCTTGCCAAAATTACCCTTACCTAGAACTGCCAAAAAGTTGAAGTGATCCAAGCCAATGCGCTGTCCAGTACCGGGATCAGTGGCAAGAGGCAGGGACTTGCGTCCACCAGGCTGGCCGGCCTGAGGCTGGTATGGCTTCTGGGGCGAAACCGGCTCAGCAGGGCGGGTAGCGGGTTGGGCAGCAGGAGGAGGCATCTGCTGCACAGGGCGGATCTGAGCAGCGGGCTGCATTTGCTGCTGTTGTTGAGCGTAGCCGGTGTTAACATTTGCATAATCAGCCGGGTTGTAGGGACGCCCCTGCTGCTGCGTTTGCATTTGAGCCCCGTAAGCGACAGCGGCAGCATGTGCATCTGGTTGCTGCTGACCATAGCCGCCATATCGGCCATAGTCGGACCACTGGTTTGACTGCGCTGAAATGCCGGACATAGCAGCCGAAGCAGCCGCAGCGGCTGCAGAGGAAGCAGCGGTAGCCGCTGAGCTGGTGCTTGACGGCGCGCGTCCCGGGGCTGGTCGCTGCTGCGGGGGCGTCTGTTGATTTGCATACATGCGTCTAGCGGCCTCGGCTGCTTCCGTCGTTGTTGGAGTGATCTGCGGGGGTTGTGCGGAGCCGGTCGGGGAGGAGACGGCAGAAGTCGGTGTGCCCGTCTGAGAGCCAGGGGTACTCATCTTGCGCAGGGTCCTATCCGTGAGGTTGGTGGTCGTCTTGGCCTTTTGACGCTGTGTGCGAATGCCCTGTAGGATTTGGTTCGCCACGGCCATTGACATGCCGCAAAAGTCTGGGACAAGGTGCACACAATTAGCGTGACTTGTGAGACTGCATTCTGTGCACTTTCTGCAGTTCTTTTTGCCAAATGGTAGAATGTAACCGCAGTGGCAGCACCAGTTGGCGGTAACGTTGGAAAAGGGCTGGAACCTGTGGGGAATGCGGTGGTTGATCTTTTCTTCCTCGGGGTCGGTCTCGGCGTTGCTCTTGCTGATGCACTTGGTGACGACACTCTGGTAGCATTTGGTGTGACAGGTGTACTTGCAGTCCTCACACTGCATGCCGGCTGAATATTTGAGGAAGTCGCCGCAGAGAGCACAACGCATGATGTTGTAAAACTGCTGCTGGACAAACTTGTGACCATACATTTCGTGGACCTCTTCCTTACGCTGACGAACAGCGCCTTTTCGGCCGAGACCGACGTCGACGGGGCGCTTGTCTCGGTTCTGCTTGACGAAGCTAATCTGCAGCTGAATTTGACCGGCAGGCTCAAGGTTGAACCAGCCATCAATGGGGCCGGCGTTAATCTGGGATGGAGGAGCCCCATAAGCGCCACCAGGCTGGTGACCGCCCTGAGCGCCGGCGGTTTGAGCGCCAAATGAGCTTTGTGAGGGGCTCATGGGGAACTGAGCAGGGGCCGTGGCGCCAATGCTGCCCATTTTGTCGGCAGAGACCCAACCAGAACTAGTCATCTCGGCCTCGATCCTCTTACGGCGCATTTCCTCGACAATGTCGGATATTCTGACCCAAAGCAAACCGATGGGCATGGGGTGTTCTCCGGGTTTGTCGTAGACAATGATTTCTATTTCGTTGGCCTTGTCGACATCAATGGTGTGGAATTCATTTTCCCAACGGTCGTTTCTGGATACTTTGGTGCGGGCTGTCACGGTGTCCTCGACCTTGACAGCGACGAAGGTTTCAGGACCGCGGGAGAAGCGTGTGGTGGCGGCGTGATCGACATTGTTCACGGCGATTATGCGAATGGCGAGGGAGCCGCTGAGAGGCTTGCGAAGATTCGGAGTATTGATCGAATCATCTAACAAGTCAGTAATTAGCGTGGGGCAGTAGAGAGGCGTGCGAGATTTGTAGGGAGACATACCGTCGGGTGTATCCGAATTGTCCATGTCAATATGCAGTTCTTCATATCTCTTCAATGCCTGCTTCAAGAGAAGGATTTTCTGCTTGCTTTCCGTTTTTCTAGCTGCGGCGTCGGCTTTGCTTTTGCGGTCGCCCTCCATTGCGTAGAGCTGAACCATTTTCTCGACGCCCTTGAGGTACTGTTCCTCGACATTGAGCTTAAACTGAAGCTGGGAGAGCATGAGCTGGATACGGGGGCCCAGGTAGGGGGTATCATATTTGATAAGATCTGCCAGGCGGCAGTTAGCGAAATGGATAGAGAACAAGGTGAGGCGGCAGTTGGAAAGATGAAGAGACCAAAAGGCACAGGAGGGTTGGCGGGGGCGAGATGGAAGCTCGTACCTAGCTTGGTAAAGTTGGGCCGGCCCTTGGGCATGGATGCACCGGGGGGCTGAGGGGTAAAAGGATGGTGGGAAGGCATCCTATCGCCATGCTGGCCGATCTGGCTGTATTGAAGCGAGGAATCCTTGGGAGGAGGGGGCGGGGGGCCATCGGCATCGTCGCGGACAGCCATGTTGGCGACGCCCTGGTTAACGCGGCGCATCTGAAGCTCATTGAGACGCTCCTCGAAGAACTGGATGTTGCGGCGACCGTCGCGAATCTGTGAGTCTAGGCGGGAGCGGACGGCATCGTTGTCTGTCTGGGAGCGCATGTTGTTGGCAGCGGTCATGAGGACGCGCTCCTTTTCGATTTTGCGCTGGATATCGAGAATGGCTTGATCTTCGTTCATGATGGCTGTTGGGGCGCGATGCGTTCGCGCAAGACGTCGGAATGTTTGGAACCAGAGGAGACGACGGGGTCTGGGGTGAAGCTGCGTGGAGCTATGGCAGCCGCAAAGTCTCTGCTCAAGAGGATGAGAGGAGCAGCAGAGCGTCTCTGAGTCGGGGGTCGACGGTTCGACGGGTGGTGGTGTAAAGATGAAGTTGGCCAGTTAGTAGTAGCTAGAAAAAAAGATAACAAGAGGGGCGAGCCAATGGCGTGGAGGGGAGCTCAGACGAAGAGGGCCGGGAGAAAGGGCCGTTTTATCGGGAAGCTCTCAGTCTGATGAAGTAACTCTGTCGCTGTGTCCGTTCGGGCAGCAACACGAGACACGAGAGAGGTGGATGCAGACTGGAGGAGGATGAATGGTCGGCAGCCTGGCGGATGGTGGTTTATGGTGGTGGTGGGAAGTGGGAAAGATGTCGTCAGTGATGTGATGGGGGAGGGAGGGGGTGGACAGTGGAAAGCGCCAGGCAGGCAGATGGCAGGTACTGTAGCAATAGCAACCCAGGCAAAGGTAACTACCTAGGCAAATAGCAGGAAGCGGCGGGCAATGCGGGCAACCAGCCATGCAAAAAGAGGTAAGCGGACACCGCGGGCAATGCAATGGGTTGGCGGGGTTTTGTCCTGTTTTTCCTTTTAGCTGTGCCACAGGCCCACTGACATGAAGTATCGCTGTGAACCTGGCCGTGGGTGGAAGGGTGATAAAGTAAGGTACCTAGCGTCTAATCTATGTACCAACTGTCCGATACTTTTCTCCTTTTCCAAAGCTAGGAAATAAACAAGTAAATAAATCATCCTCTACTGACCGCAGAACGCTGTTGCACCATTTGGTCGCTGTCGATAGTCCCATCCCGCCATTGTCCAGATAGGCCAGGCACCTGCATCTCTTTCACCTGCAGTGCCCCTCGTGCATGCCGTAAATACCTACATGGCAGCTGTACTGGTACCTAGGTACCTAGCATTGGCAGGTACGCGCCCAAGATGTCTGCTCCAGCTTGCACTACTTGAAATTTACGGAGTACAACTCGTCCTACCTCCTCAGTATTCACACAAGCCTATCCTACCCAGATGCCAGATAGCCGGTCAACAGTCAAGAGTTCAACACAAGTCACCGCGCCACAACAACAACAAACCCCACCATCGTGGCGTCACTCGCGCCCATCTTGGCCTACCTGGGCATATTGCAAGTTGCGCCTGAGACTGTCCTCGCCGATGGCTATGCAAGCCCTAATTATCTTTCTTTTCCCCGGTTATTTGATTGTTTTTTCTTTCCTCTTCGTGCTCTTGCAAACCTTCATCAACTAGCGAAATCGTTACTAATAGCCGAACCAAGACCCCTGCTTGATGAAACTTGCGACTCGAAATGGCAATTGCCCCTCACCACTGCCCACTGTAAATCCTCTCCCCCCGCGCGAGATGCGCCGACGAGCTTGCAGCTGTTTGTGAACTACTAACGACATGTGAAGAAGAAGAAAAAGCCAAATCGAATTCATAATACAGAAAACGTAATTTTCTTTCTCGATATTATAATACCGGATCGATATGCTCCGACTGTCTTAAAACTTGTAAATCAATGTGTCATAGAATCTGCATGTCCTCATTCAGAAGCACAGACAATTGCGGCAAAGGTCACGATAGCTCCTCGTACCCCCCCTTAGTCTCCCAGCAACTGCTACGTTTGCGTGGATTTTTTTTCTTTTTGTTTGCACCACGGAGGCCTCAAATCAAACTGCGCGCGTGACCAGCACACTTGAAACAATCGATTCCAAACATCAAGAAAGTCAACAACCAAGGAGAGACCTCGGCGGCCTCCTCCAAAGCCAACACGGGCGGGACTCTGGCCATGGTGACGTCGTGCGTCTGTCGGCTCTGCCGCCGAGATGGGAGGGGCTTAGGCGTGCACAAGTCACTCAATTCGCCAATGAACCGATTTTCCTTTCAGAATGAAATCACTTCATGTACGATTGTCCCCCTTTCCTAACCAGGATACAACGTAGTGTCCCTGAAGAAGGAGGACTCTGGCTGCGCCACGGACCCCATAGCGGCATGACGACAGAAGTCCACTCCGAGTCCTGGCCTCAATCATTTTTCTCGTTTCGTCTGATAGGTCGCCGTTGACAGCCACAGCCTCATAATTATGAAATCAAAGGGTCCAATTCGCTCATAGTACAAGTCTACGACAATGCTCTCTATCTTACAACCCGATGCTAAAGGGGAAATGGAATCTATGTACAGGTATTTGCCGTATTGCACGTGGCTTACCGGGCTGCCAACAGGGCTATGCTGCCCACAATCGCCGCGCCGGCCATGGCTCCTTGGAGCACCAGCGTCGTCGCGTCCTTCATCCGGAGATCGACCTGCCTCTCGCTGCAAAGATCCAGGGCCGCAAGCTTCCACCGCGCCGGGTCCTGCAGAAACTCGCCCCAAGTCGTCTGCGCGACCGGCGACGGCACCTTTATCCGCATTGTCGCTGCTGCCGCCGCCGCCGCCTCCTCCGCCGCAGCCGGCGCAACAAGCGGCGCTAACATCTCCTCCTTGCCGGGCCGCAGCGCCGCCTCCAACTTGATCTCGAGGTCGGCCTTTAGCGCCTCCATGTCCGTCCTGACGCCCTCAAGCACATCTCTCTCGTGCTCGACAACGCCGCGCACCAGCCTTTTCCTACGCCACGGCTCAGCAAAGAACTGCAGCAGCACAAACAGCACAAAGTTCATGCCCATCAGGCCCCAGGTGCCCCAAGTACTGGCACGCCGGATGCGGTCGCTCCAGATCTGCTCCTCGTGATAGCGCTTCAAAATGCCCGCGTTGAGTCGCTGGTTCAGGCTTTGCTCCTCGGTCTCGGCCTCGGTCAGTGCTCCCTGCGCGGCCACTACCGCGCCTTCCAGCTCGTGGTCCGTCCGGTACAGCTCCGTGAACCGCTCTAGGTCCGTCGGCGACCACATGTCCTTGCGCGCCAGGAGCGTCGTCACCTCACGCTGCGTCGCCGCCCGCTTCGTATTGGAGGTTCGGTACGCCGCCCGCGCGCTGCGCACCCTCTCCTGCGCCTCGCCCAGCGACCGCTCCATGCGGTCATTGTCCGCCTTGATCGCCTCAATCGCGGAGTAGCCCGTTACATCGTTGAGCGTCTGCGAGGCCGTCAGCGCACGCGCCTGCAGCCGGTCCATCGCTTCGCTGAACTTGAGGTTGAGCGTGCTGCGTCGGCTCTCGGCTGTCGAGGGCAGGCTGGCGGCGGCAACCCGAGCCGCCTGCGTATCTTTGTCGGGAGGCGGGAGAGGCGGCGATGGTGTCGAGTACAGACGGTGAGCCGAAGCGAGGTCGTGATTGTGAAAATATAGTCGCATGACGGCCATCCGAGGCATCGCTGGCTGAGCCACCGCAGCCATGGTAACGCTCCTCTGCGACGTAACGCGAGCGGCTGTCGCTATCAGGGGATGCATCACGGCGAGCGATTGATCTGGCAGCTACTGAGGCGTCGCTGTCACGCAGCGTCTGTCCACCCGATTTATCGCTAGAGAGTAAAAAAAAAGTGAGTGTTCGTGCCAAGGCTCAACACCGTAAAGTTGCAATCCAGGACCAGGCCGAGCTAAGCAGGCCTGTACCTGACAGCTTTGGCGGGCCGTACAGTGCGAAGAGCGAACTTTGTTGGGGTCGGGCGCACAACCCCGGCCTCGGGCATTGGCTTTTGGAGGGGCAGTTCTCAAAGACCCTTTAATTCCTCCCTACGCGAGCGAGGGGTATTTTTTAACATAGCTATAATACGCTGTCACGTAGAAAATGTCTTTCTGCTGTCTAGTAAGACTATCAGAGCATCTGGCACGTGTAGGAGCTAAAATAGACTTATTTTAACATATCTGAGCGACTTGACAGTGTTACTAGACAGCAAGAAGACATTGCAAACGGAAGACGCTTTAGGGGCTATGTCAGCAAACACCCCGTAGTGTGACGTTGTGCCGGCGTCAACCGATAAGAGAAATTGTAAAGACAAAATATTCAGTTGAGCCAAGCAGACCATTCATGAATGAGGCTCGTACTACTTTTGTGGATTGGTTCTCATCAATTTGTGGAACTGTCTTCTCTTATCGATTCAGCGATTCCGGAACAGATCAAGATGAACATTTCTGACTCGGTTGCGCCAACTCTCTTTCTTCCATACCACTTTTGCTATCTGGAAGTCTCAGTCGCACAGAGCGCGTGTTATTTTCCCTCCTCATAAACTTGTCGATTTGTTTTTCGTCAACGGTCGTCGCCCAATCGCTGCGCAGTCGCATCCTCTAGTTAACCGACACCATGGGCTCCATCAAAACCGACACACCGGCCATGGCCACCAACCCCAAGTTCATCTTCTTTACCGATTTCGACGGCACAGTCACCCTGGGCGACTCCAATGACTACATGATTGATAATCTCGGCTTCGGCAAGGCCAAGCGCGACGCCGACAACGGCAAGGTCTTGGTCGGCCGCGCCCATTTCCGCGACGTCTTCTACGGCATGCTCGACAGCGTCAAGACGCCCTTTGACGAATGCCTGCGGCAGATCCTCGCCAACGTCGAGCTCGACCCCAGCTTCAAGGAGTTCTACTACTGGGCGCAGGACAACAACGTTCCCATTGTCATCCTCAGCGGCGGCATGGAGCCCGTCATCCGCGCCCTGCTCGACAAAACGTTTGGCCCGGGCTGGAACTTGCAGATTGTCAGCAACAACGTCGCGCCCGCCGCCGAGGGCCGCAGCATCAACGAGGAGGGCGGCTGGAAGATTGTCTTTCACGACGACAGCATTCACGGCCACGACAAGTCCCTTGAGATTCGCAAATACTCGTCGCTGCCGTCGCGCCCCGTCATGTTCTACGCCGGTGACGGCGTGTCCGACTTGTCGGCAGCAAAGGAAACGGATCTTCTCTTCGCCAGAGAAGGCAGGGGTAAGTAAATTTCGCATTGAGAAAAGAGAGACCTTTTGCCAGCTTGGCTAACTAACACCCTGAAAAGATCTCGTCACTTGGTGCGAGAACGCCAAGACTCCGTTTGTTACCTTTCGCGACTGGACTAGCATCAGCCAAACCGTCAAGGACATTGCTTCCGGCACCATCACCCTACAAGAAGCCGCGCGAGGACGCATCTAAGAGGATGATACTATCAACATGTGAACACGACCAAGGAAGCCGTAAAAGGAAATTAGAGATTCATGGATGGCACACATCGAATCACGCGCGCCCTGGCTCGTACGGAGTACTTTACAACATACAATCAAAATAAGAAAATTTAAAATTAGAGAAGTTAGTTACAATTTTGAATTGATACCCTGCAAGATATCTGGCTGAATGCCGCCGCCGGCAGCTGACTTGCCCGCCGCCTGATGAACCTTGGCGGCCTGGGCCGTGAATCAATCTGGAGTGCAGTGTCGTCAAGAACTCCGTGGAGAGGGAGATTGTTGCTGTCAAAGGGACATCTCTCTTCTCTTACGGTACATCGCATAGCTTGTCTCTGTTTACAATGCACAATGCACCTGGATGGTGGCCGATCTTTTCTGATTCGTCTTGCATTAGCCTGTGCGGCTCTACCACGATCGGCTTCTCGCAATTCTCGGAAAAAGCCCGATACCACACACTTTGCCCACAGCCTCCTTCTGCGTCATTGTTCGAGGCCAATGGTTTCATACGTTATTGTTTACGAATGTCTCAAGAGTAGGTGCAGTTTGGTAACCAAAAGTAAAAAAAAAAAAATTAAACGAGCAACGTTTCTTCTTCTTCTTTGTAAGGCTGCCGCTACTCGGAGTCTATTTCCGCGAGACATGGGTCTGACAGTTCAGCTTAAAACTTTATACGAACCCATGACAGTCCTGTGACGCCATGTTCCATTCCGCAATCATGCCGTCTGACAGGCAAGAAGCAAAGAGTCATGATGGCCAGGCAAGCCGGAAATAGTATGGCTTGGCACCATCATAATTCCCAGTAGGGTCCAAAAACGAGCGATCCCTGCTGTTAGTAATATGAGCTGAGAAGATGGACTTTGCGGGGTTCGCCCAGATTTAGTTGCTAAAAATAGTGTGCAGCCTGCCTCAGCCCCAGCCTTGGATTCTTTCTAAGTTCTGAGGAGAGCCGATCTTGTCGAACTTATCCAGATGAGCCGCCAAACTCTTCTTGTTGTTCGCATAGCCGCGGATTTCATCGCTAGAATCCTTGAACTCAATATCTAAAAAAAGACACCAAGTCTCAAGGTGAGGCAAGAGAGTCGAGATTGCCGCCACTCCACCGAGCTACACTTGCCGATGCGACCGCTACCTTGCCACTTTGCCCGGCCAAGGCCGGCTTTCCTGGCGCAACAGTGCCGCGCCAAGATCCGCGAGCCCCGAAAAAAAAGGCTGCAAGTGATGTCATGCGGCCCAGGCAATAAAGCGGCAGAGATCGGTGAAAGCTTTAGCCACCGACTCGCCAGCCGCTGATCGGGCCTATGCTTTTCGAGCTATTTATGCGAAATACGAAAATATCCCCCCTTCTACTCGTATCCGACGGAGCTAGGCTCGGGCGGGGGAGGCAAGGAGGCTGCCGCGGAGACTTGGCGTTTGCGATCCTACGGCAACAAGTCGCTCGTAAACTCGAATGCCTGACGTTGCGGCGTGAGGAGTGGCCAGCCCTACGGAATCGGCTGTAGCTTAGTGTGCCCCCAATTCCCAGTATACGCGACGAGCCGAAGTACATTGTCCATCATAAAAAGTATATAAAGGTGTAGATGATCCTCCCCATGCTTTTGGTTCGAGCATCAGCATCTACATCTCCAAATCAACACATCCACCAAGCTCCCTTTCTATCTACACACAAGTACCAACTACAATCAACATGAAGGCCTCCATCTTCTCCATCGCCGCTGCTGTTGGCCTCGCCTCAGCCCAGTTCGCCTCTGTCGAAAACCACTGCGACAAGACCATCTGGGTCCAGTCCTTCCCCTACGACGGTTCCGCTCCCGGTCCAGCCTCCGCCATCGAGCCCGGCCAGCAGCCTTGGCAAGAGTCTTTCCGCCCCGGAGGCAGCGTACGTGTTGATCAATCTACCGGCTCCTCTCCGAGCTCTCTTGGCGCAAACGAACAATAACCTTGAGCTAACGCACATTACAGACTGTCAAGATCTCCGACTCTCGCAACTTTGACAATGCTCTCCAGTACGGCTACTCCTTTTCAAGCAACCCTGACACGGCCTACTGTAAGTCCCCGACGCTCAGGCATGCACACCTTTTTTGAAGATGAATATCTAACAAATGATGCAGACGAGTTTAGCAACGTGCACGGCAACCCATGGGCTGATAAGCACAACATTCTGAGCGCTGGCCCCGGCTGTGAGTCCTTTGACTGCGCTCCCAACGACTACAACTGCTACAGCAGGGGTACCCGTACCCTTCACTGCCCACAGCCCGTCAACATTACAGCCCAGATCTGCGTCTAAGGCTTCGCTCAATTTGAAGAGATTTTATGATGGAACGATATTGTGTACACTTTGTAACCAACTATAGTCAGAATATGTTTATTGACGAGATTGTCTTTCTTTACTCGCTTCGTCTCTTCTCCTCGGGAATGCCGAACCAGCATAGTAACATGCCGATAAAGGCCACAATCACAATCGGGTGAAGAACCCACGTGTCGACAGCCTGCGCAAGCAGACCGACAACAAACGGCCAGACGGCGCCGCCCATGCTTCCAAACGCGCTAATCGCGCCCATGTCGCTGAGAGCCTGCCTGTGCGACATGCCGCGCAGAAACGAGGACATGGCGCACGGGTACACGGGGCCGAGCAAGACGCCGACAATGGACACGGCGACGGCGTTGCCGACGACGTTGGGGACGAGCCAGACGAGGAGCTCAAAGACGAGCGCGCCGACGACGAGCGCGTACACGTACCTCTTCTCGCCGATGCGCTGCGCGGGCGCCACGAGCAGGAAGCGGCCGAGCGTGATGCCGCCCCAGAAGCCCGCCGTCACGTAGCCCACCGACGCCGGGCGCCCCTCGCGCGCCTCGATGAGGAACGAAATGACCCAGCCCGAGATGGACACCTCGGCGCCCTGGTAGCAAAAGATGAAGATGGAGCCCAGCAGCACGAGGCGTGTCCGCAGCGAGCCGACCATGCTCCAGAGCGCGTCTCTCCTCCTGCTGCCCGTCGTCGCCGCCGCCGCCGACGACGACCCGGCGTCCGCGTCCACATCCGCGCCATGATCATGCTGCTGCCGCTGGCTCAGCTCCTCATCGTAGCCACCAAACGCCCACACAGCGGCGCCAATGCTCAGCGCAAAGACAGCCATGGTGAGTATGTAGTAGCGCGTCCAAAACGGCGCGCCGGCGGCCGCGACAATGGACGTGGCGACGAGCGGGCCCAAGACGCCGCCGAGGCCGTAGCAGCCGTGCATGCAGCCGAGCACAAAGGTGCCGCGGGCAAGACGGCCGCAGAACGTGTTGGCAATGGCAATGTTGACGGCGATGCCGAAGCCGACGAGGAAAAAGGCCAGCACGACGACCGGGAACGGCGCGCCGGCGACCATGGGCACGTAGGCCAGCGTCATGAGCGCCTGCGCGAGGCCGAGCGTGCGCGCGTGCCCGAGGCGCTGCCGCAGGCTGTCGAGGAACACGGCGGCGACGATGAAGCCAATGGCCTGCCCGACAAAGATGAGCGAGACTTGGGCGTAGCCAATGTGGTAGCTACACAGATATATAGACTCATGATTTCATTTGCCATGGACTCGACATTATAATCCGAGAATAGTTGTATTTTTCACCTCGGAGCATTGAAGACTTGGGCTTTGACAGGGTATGGAGTAGGACAAGGTCGGTTCCATGGAGCCGGTCGACAGACAGACAAAAAAACATTGATGATCAAATGACTAACAGATATTTCATAAACTGTATACGAGTTTTGATTGCGCCGAGAAAGTCTCCTTTCGCGGAATGGCAACAATCAATCATGTGTGTGTATGACTGGCGGAGTTGCCGATTTTGGCAATGAGGAGTAACTAAAACGTGGGGGAGCTGCTCCGTCCTCGCCTCGACTCGGGCACTTCAATCGACTTCTAAAAGCGGCTGATGCGCTCATGAGCTTGCATGGAAGAATGCAAGCAGGGCTGACCTACATTGGCGATTCGAGATCTGCAAAAGATACTCGGGCGGCGAATTTACATCTTGACGAGCCCAACTCTCAGCCTCGTCACAACCACCAAATTGCTAAGGCCATGCAAGTTGAGTTGAAAAGCCAACAAGAAAAGCCCAATCATGAGAAGAAAATACTTTGCTTAAAGTAGGGGGAAAAAAGAAGAAGAAGATAAAAAAAGAAGAGAAAATCCGCCACTTCCATCATCACTCGAAGCGCGCAACGTGAATCTCGTCCAACTGCCTGAAAACATCCACTTCAACTCCAACTTTTTTTTTTGTCGAGCAGAGCCATCATTGCCTCGCATCCCACACTTTTGTTGGTTCTTCTAGACTTGGTAGTCTGTAATAAATTTTCTGCGCTATTGTCATGGTAAACGCGGAAATGGCTGGACCAAAGTCTCATTACTAGATGGCGTATTTTGCAAAACATGCCCCGAGCTGGGAAAGCAAATCTTCTCTTCGAGAACATTTCCTAGCTCAAGACCTACAAGCATTTGCAGAAAAGAACCAAAAATCGTGTACCACGCCAGAAGTTTATTTATATGGAGCGCCACGAGGTCAGCCTGCAAGCCGAGCGACAAGGTGCGCGCGCGCAGTTTTGAAACTGAAGAGGCCGAGGTCTGGCGGTTACCGCGTCTTTCATGTGACGCCCAAAGAAGACGACATCCTTTACTCTCACGATGGCTCGTTTCATTTTCGAGCCAGGTCCTCTGCACTGGGGATTTCGTCCTTGTCCTAGCCCCGGAAGCTTGGCGCCCGTGTCACCGTCTCCCGTGTACCCGCTCGCGCCGGAGTCACAAGCCGGTGGCCATGTACGACATGTTGCTGCAGAAGCTGTACGACAGAAAATTGGCCGCCACCAAAGACGACATGCCGTTCGTGGACCATGGAAGTCTCCACCAGTGTCACGTTTTACTCTAAGTCCCAAGCAGCCGGCCAATGGATGCCGGGGTTAAACGCCTACTTGACGGCACAATGACGAACCAGAACCTGTTCGTCGTGGCTCCCGAAAAAGACACGATGCTCTCGCTAGCCCGGCGTGCCGTAAAAACTCTTGGATTACCACCGTCAACGGCACAATCAGGGGACTGTCCTCCGTGTCTGTCATACTCGGCACAGACGACATGCTGTACCCAGACGCGGAGCTGTTGGTGCAAAAAGGCCCAAACAGAACGGCTGCGACGTGACATTCTATTTCGGGCGAGGGGCTCTTTCACATCTGGCAAGCCTCTTGCCTTTATCAGAAGCCACAGAGACACAGCAAGTTTTCTTTGGTTGCTGACAGCTTCCTGGACCAAGTGGTGGACCCTATTCTCGCCATCTGTTGAATAGCTATGTAATCTAGAAGCGTGTTGAGAAAGAAGAATAGCAATATGAAAGAGATAGACAAACAAAATAGAAACAAAGAAGCTTCTGTTGTCGATGGTCGCATTTCTACCTGTACGCTTCTGATGTGCAATACGTCCAGGCCTCTATACGATGTCTTATACAATGTCTTGTCATGGTTGTACCGGGAGGACCATTGTGGGTTTCTCCCAATCTCAGTTCCAACCGACTATTGACTTGTTATATAACTGCGAGCCCCGAGCTCTGAAATCCTAAATGAAAGACGATCCTTCTCGCTCTTTTCTACGCCTTCCCCCCTTCACACTCTTGTCGCACGTTGCAAGATGGCCTTGACCCGAGGCCAGGCTCGCCGCCTGCGTGAGGCTCGCATCAAACACCTGCTCGAGCTCCCCAATGATATCCTCTTTCGGATATACTTGCACGTCGGCAGCCTCGACACAGCATGGGCGCTCATGTGCACCTCGCGCAAACTGCGTGCCGCTTTCCACGTCGACCCCGTCAAGGTCGTCGACACCATCCTGACCAACAGCATGCCCGATCCGCTCCTCGGACTCGTGCAGGCTGTCTGGGATCTGCAATCTGGAACCCGATCGAGACGCATGACTCTTCGTCTCATGCGCTACATTGACCAAGCACACTGTACATCGTCATTCAACACGCATGCGGTGTCCGCCGAGTTTGTCCGCGGCTTCATCAGCCTGGCGCGCAAGATTCACGCAATGGCACACTGCATCTTGGAGCACTGCCTGACCAACCTCAACAATATCCAGGAAAAGCTGTGCCCCTTTCCGACGCTGTACCCGGAAATCGAGCGGCTCTGCTCGTGGAAGAGCGGCCGCTGGAAGCGCGTGGAATCGGCAAAGTACCTGGCGCCGCCCAGCTGGTCCGAAAAGCTGCGCATGATGCAAGGACTGTGGCTTTGCGTGTTTCACAGCTCGCTCGTGCAGGCGCAGCAAGAGGGCGACGCGTGGATCTGCGCAGAGTTGGCGCAGCTCGAAAGGGACTCTGACCTGCGTCTGGAACACTTTTTCGGCAACGGCTGGGCCGGCACGTTCTGGACAATCGACCACGGGCTGGCCGTGATGCACCTCCCGCCGCAAGACATGGATGCGCCGTACAACGAGGCCGTTGTCCTGCCGGCGACGATGCCTCTTCCGACACTGCCGCGCGGAACGTTGGCGCGGGCGGCGCAGAGCTACTTGGAATCGTTCAAGCACCCCCCCGCTGGCCTTGAAGAGCTGGCATGGGATGAGATGGACCCGGAAACAGAGGGGTACTGGTTTCTCATTGGGGATGACGTTGGAATGGCTCCCGTTGTGTCTGCTCTGCATAGGCTCCCGGCATGCGAGTACGCCCACCTCGGCGTCTTGCACTGGAGTTGGGATCGGATGCATGCCTTGGGGCTCACGTATCGGGGCGACCATCGTATTTATGCCATCTGGCACGGGCGCGTGTACAATTACTGGCTCAGTCTGTTGCCCCAGTGGCTCATCAAGAGATGGGAGTCGATTCAGGCGAGAGACAAGGCGGAGCAGCGCATTATGAGAGGGGCTGGAAGAGATGGAAATGGGCTAACATATATCTAGATACTTGACGGGAGGGGACACAGGAAAAAGTTGATTATTCAAACAAAAAAGTTTTTGACAATGTCGACTAGTCTATCATCTTTCGCCGCCTTTCAGTGAGACATGCTTCATAACACGCGTGCTTGGTCGTAGTGTCCACCGCCGCAGCGTGCTTCGTATACCAACTCCGGAGGTTAAATAATTACAGGCATGTAAAATTGCAAAATTTTGCCAATGCACCATGCAGACGTCAAGCCAGGTTATTCTTTCTTGATTTAAAACCTAGCTGTACCAAATAAATTGAGTGTTGCTGTCATGACCCTCTCTCTGTAAGCTGAGGATACCGCTTGGGGAACTGAATTCTTGCATTTGCTCTCGATTAACAAGACTGTCAAGAAAAGATATCCGCGTGCTAAACTTAATAATGATATATACAAGCTGTCAAATGCCAATTGCCAAATTGGGAAATGCCAACTAATTGACTAAATACCTTGTAGCTCCACAGTTGTCTTGAAAATCTGCCGCTCATCATCACCACTTTTTTTTTCCCTTTCCACAAGAACTTTTCTTCTTATTCATAATACCTCACGAGAACACTGCCCATCCCCTCAAAAATCAAAATGAAGGGCAAAAAGATGGGCTGCAAGCGGCGCAAGCTTCTTTTGAAGCAGCAGGCCAACGGCAAACCCAAGCCCACTGCGCGCGCCTTTATCCCCAACCGTCACTCAGACAAGCCACTCGCCGCCGCCGGCCCCTCGAGCGGCGCACACGCGTCCAAGCAGCATCAGCAGCAGCAGTCGCAGTCGCAGACCAAGAAGCAAAATAAAAAGGCAGAGGAACAGCGCCAGCGACAGCTGCAGCGCAACTTGGACAACCCCACCATTCCGTTTGATCCCGAGGACCGCATCCTGCTGGTGGGCGAGGGCGACTTGAGCTTTGCGGCGTCGCTGGTGCGGCACCACCGCTGCCGAAACGTTACGGCGACGGTGCTGGATAAGAATCGCGCGGAGCTCGTGGCCAAGTACCCATCGGCAGAAGCCAACATTGCCGTCTTTCACGGCGAGAAGCCGCCGCCGCCGCCGCCCGACGAGACAAACGACAAGGACAAGGATGCCGCCGCCGCCGCCGATGGGAAATCACATCACCAGAAAGACGATGACGACGATGACGATGACGACGATGACGAGGAGGAGGAGGAGGTGGTGGAGGCACCGCCGAGTAGCGCTGTACCTGACGCAATCGACAATGCCAGCGACCTCGACAGCGACGACGACGACACCCACAACACCCGCCGCCTACCCACCACCAACAAGCTCCTCTACAACGTCGACGCCACCAAGCTTCCTCCATCTCTCACCAGCCGCAGCGCCCCGCGCTTCGACCGCATCCTCTTCAACTTTCCCCACGTCGGCGGCAAATCCACCGACGTCAACCGGCAAGTCCGGTACAACCAAGAGCTCCTCGTCGGCTTTTTCCGGGCCATTCTCGCCGGCCCAACTCTCGCGCCCGGCGGCAGCGTCGTCGTCACCGTCTTTGAGGGCGAGCCCTACACGCTGTGGAACGTGCGCGACCTCGCGCGGCACGTTGGTCTGCAGGCCGACGCCAGCTTTAAATTCCACGCGGCCGCGTATCCGGGCTACAAGCACGCGCGCACGCTGGGCGTGGTTAGGAGTAAAAAAAGTGGTGGTGGTGGTGGTGGTGCTGGTGGTGCGTGGCGTGGAGAGGAGAGAGAGGCGAGGAGCTTTGTGTTTGTACGCAAGGGAGACGTGTTGAGGAAGCCGAGGGCGCAAGAGCAGCAGCAACAGCAGCAAAAGAGCAAGAAGAAGCGCAAGAGGAGTGGTGATGACGACGAGGACGAAGACGGGGAAGAGTCGAGCGAGGATGACTTTAGCGATTGAGGGGGACGGCGAAAAAAAAAAAAACATGGTCATATAGATGGAAAAAGCGGTTTGATTTTCGGCGTTTGGGAGACTGGTATATAGCATACACGGGCGTTTTTCTCGTTATTTACAGGTACATTATTGTATATATACCCCAGCACATGTTGACAAGCACAACTGTATAACAAAAAGTGTAATGTATTGTGTACACAGCTCCGTGTCCCCCTTTGTTTGCCAAATGAGAAAACCTGCGAGCCATGGAAAAGCGAGTCTATCCAAATTTCCTGCTTTCCTTGCCAGGTTCCAAGTATATCAAAAGCAAGCAAGCAAGCATCCCACCACACTGGGTTTCCATGAGGAAAACAATACCAGGACAGCCGGTTCGAGCATAAAAAAAGTTTTCGGTGCAAAAGAAGAAAAAAAGTCGAGGCGCTTTTGTTATAAAAGACCGGAGAATAGCATAAATAAGAAGAAAAAAAAATGTCAGATATCAATGCATCTTTCGCCTTTCCGCCATGCTCTCACCCACCCACAGTCTCCCTCTTTTCCCAGTCCATCTCTCCCACCAATTACACATTTTCCTCTGCTCTTCTCCCTCTTTTGTGCTACCATCTTGCAAATATAAAGAAAAAAAGGACTTGGACCGCCAAGTAAAGCTCCTTCCCCAGACTGATGATTGACAAATGACTGCAAGAAAACAAGGCAGGGCTTAGTGACTCAGAACCTCCTGTTTTCGATTCTGCTCCTGCTGCTGCTCTCCGTTTGTCCTCGCCGCCTCGTCCTCTAACCGCTGTGCCTCTTCGTTTTCACGCTCCAGCGCCCGCTCCTGCTCCCGCAGCGCCCGCTGCTCTTCCGTCAGCTCCACGCCCTCGTCTTGCGGTGGCGGTGGTGGTGGAGGTGGCGGACTGGGCATCGCCGCCGCCGCCGCGCCGATTTCGTCTTCCTTGAGGCGCTTCATCTCTGGCCCGTCGGCGGCGGGAGGCGTCGCGTCCGGTAATTCAGTGTCGGCAACATCGTCGTGCTTGCGCTTGCGGCTGGCTGGCGAATCATCCATGTCCATGTCGCTCAGCTCGGCGTCGTCGCCCTTGTCGTCGGCAGCGCCGGAAAGGTCTGCCGTAGCGTTCTCCGTAGAGCCACCAGTCTCGCCACCAGCACCCTGTTCCTTCTTTTGCGCTTCGTACTTGTGCACTGCTCGGTCTAAAAAGTCCTTGACATACGTCTTGATTTTGCGGGCTTGCTTCTCGTGCAGTTTGGCCGTCGGATCGGCGACGCGGCTATTCTTGTAGTCTGAAGCTACCAACTTCTTGGACAGCTCTTTTCCCAAACGCTTTAGGTCGTCCTTTGGCAGTTTATGCCGAAATTTATCCAAAACATATTTGATATGAGGAAAGACCTTGAAACAATGTCAGTAAAGGAAAATTGGAGGGAGAGTCTTTTGTTCCCCGATGACGGGCTCGTACAGTGTTTTCATAAATCTTCATTTGCTTGTCTTGGGACAGTGCTCGCCACTTCTCTGACCGAGAGTCCTTGTTTGGCGTCTCTGAAGATTGTGACTGCTGCGACGTTGAGGATTTCGGCGTGCCTTCTTTTGTCACTCTCGCGATAATGTTCTGAATCATCAGCTGCTCCTGCTGGGCCTTGGAGGGGACCTTGGGCGTCTGGTCAGCGGGAAGTGTAGGACGCTGCCACGTCGTTGTGCCCTGCTTGTCATAATAGTACATGTTGCCGCCGGCGTCTTTGGCAGAGAACCAGCCTTGCGGTAGAGGTCCATTGTTGCCAAAGCGTTGCCGTTGACGTGAGCTGTTTCCGGCTTGGAAGTTGCCGTTTCTTTGTGGTATATTGCTGCGAGGCCCTTTGGGAGCATTGATGGGCTGGGATGCGGTTTTGTTCTGTGGTGTTTGCGTGACTGCAGTCGCGTCTCCTTCACGCGCCGGGCCCCTGCGATCCTCGTATATACTTTGGGTCTGCATGCCAGGTTCGAATTTGCGCCTACGAATGCGGTACGCCAATTCTAGCTTGCTCCAGTCATCCAGGAGCTTTTTCGACTTTGACGCAACATCTTCGTGCTCTGATGTAGTTAACTCCTTGACGGTGGCCTCGATATTCGAGTCTTGAATCTTGTTCCTCGTCAGACGCGGGAAGCCATCCAAGATGGAAAGCACCTGCAAGACAACGTTGTGGTCGTCGCTGAACGTGTGCAGGGTCGTCTTGAAGATTTGATATGCGTGCATACGCATGACGCTGTGAATGACCCGCTCATCGTCGCTCTGCTGAATACGGTCGAGAAGCCTGACTGCGATCCATTTTTCCTTGCATTGCATGAGTGTAGCCATAACCTTGCGGGAATCTTCCTCGTCGAGGGGACGTGCCTGCAGACTGCCGACATAGTCCTCGTCATCCTCGTCGGCACGCTTCTTGCGCGCCTTTTTAGCAACAGTCGTGTCCCAACCATCACCAACATCGATACCAAGTGCTTCAATGGTCGCAGGAGGAAGCTTGGTGGCTCGTTCCGTTTGAGTCTTGCCACCGATGAAGCGAAGGCAATTGGGCTCGCCGCAGTAGCAGGGTTGGGGGTCAGCGCCGTACCGGTCGACGTTGTAATTGAAAACAAGCTCTTCGCCGGCAGAAACTGCGCGCAACGCAAATATGCCCATGCGCAGCTTGTCGCCAACCACCCACTTGTCCACGTAGCAGTTGGGGACGCACGAGTGGTTGCAAAAGCGCCCCAGATTGCCTTTTCGAGTTGCATCAACAAATTCATTCTTGTTGAGAGACATGAAATAAAAGTGTTTGATGCCCTCCTGATCGTACTGGAGCATGCGCCGTCGAAACGTGGCCTCGTTGATGACCTCGCCAATATACTCAAAAATGAAATCGTTGGCGGCTAAATCGGCGTCGGTGCGAAGGCCATATCCCTTCTTGTCCGTTTTGATGACGGACACGTCGGCGTAATGTTTTCGTTGAAAGCGTTGATTCTGGCAGCCACCGCCGCAGTTGCCCGCCGTTTCGCTGCATTCCATTTTTGTCGCGCGGTTGATGCAGTCCGAGTCCTCGCCGCATGCCATATTAACGCCATCCTCTGCAGGATTGAAAAATGTCAGTAGAGCTCAATTTTCCCAGCTGCGCATCACCAGGTAATCTGCGACTTGGCCACGAGGCAGGTTTAGGGGCGGTGGGCCAACTTACGCCACTCCTCTCGACAGTCGCAGTCAAACGCGTCGTTTTCCGTCGAGCCGAGGTGCTTGGAGCCATAGAGACAGTCAGAAATGACCTGAAAGGATTTGCAGGCCTCAGAGGTCATATCGGGGAAATGGTCGAACAGGGTCGGTTCTCGAGTCGGGGTGGCCTTGCGCGACGACTTGCGCGACAATCGCGGGCGTGACGAGTTTGGGGTTCCATTGCCATCTGTTCGCGACTTGGCCCCCTCTGTCGACGGGGATCTCGAGCTCTCCAGCTTGATGCCCTTGGTCGCGTCCGTCATGGCGGCCGTCGTGGATTCGGCATGGTGCGCCGCGGCGACGCCGTTGATTCCGACCTCCAGCTTTATTTTCTGCATCTCGACCGTCGCGTTCTCGTCATCCTTCATGACCACATTGACGGGGGGCAGGCGACGGAAATTGAGGCGCAGATTGCAGGCGATGCAGTGAGTCGATGTAAAACTGCGTACTTGTCTGAGCGAATCCTCGTTTCGATGTCTGAAGCAATCGTGCAGCACCAATGATTATGCGGGTGGCAGAGGAGGCTCGCAAACACTGCAGGCCATCAATGGTGCGGTTGGAGGGGAGGCAAAAGTCGCTAGTTCCAGACGGCGCTATGCGGAGCAGCGCTTCCTCTGCAGTTTGTCAGTTGCGGCCGGCCGAGCCAATGACTTTCCGTATTCCGCTGCAGCACTGTCCGAACAGACTGGGATTGACGATGCGGTTGTAGTTGTGATATCGATTGCAAGCTCTGGTACTGTGAATTGGGCTGAACCGTTGTACCTTTCCAAACGAGGCCGGCCAATAGAAGCTGGGGTACGGATACTCTGTCTGTCGTGTCTGAGCGCGGCCTTGTAACGCAGCAGCACCGCGTCGCGGATATTTGTAAGGCCGTGCAACCGATCCATGAGCCGCCGTACGACATCAAATTGTTCAAAGATGTACGGATACATCTTGTAGAAAGTCAATAGTCGCATGTTGGCGTCAGTTCTCTACTAGCACAATCGTTTGAGTCAATCTTCCCTTCATCTCTTGTCTACACGGTGCATCAGTAGTGTAACGCTACAGTTGATCCATCAGCGGATTGGTCATCCCTGCTATTCTCCTATAGACAGTAATATATAGCCACCAGCACGGCGATAAGTTCGAGACAAAAGACAAGAAGAACCTTGTCCGCTTAACATTTCTCGTTGGCGTCTTATTGGCGGATCGAAACGGAAAGTAAAAGTTGCATGTATCGCCCCCGATCGACGCAGATGTGGGCACAGGCCTGCTATTCGCCATTATCAAGTCGGCCAGCCCAATTCTGTGCATTCCCACGTCAAGCCCACTCGTAGCCTCTCAGGCCTGACCGCCAATCGCCTTTGGGACGTAATAATCCTCGCCCAAGCTGCGCTATTCCACTATTGGCTGCTGCCAAGTCGTTCAAGGTCGCAGCAGATCATGGCATAAAAAGCGCCGCGCTAGGAATGCAGCCACAGGAAACCCCCAAGTCCAAAGTACCCCAGACCCGAGGCCGAGGGCTTCTCTGGTCGCTTCTCCAGCAGCACGCACAACATGGCCAGCCTGTTACACGACGTTGGGCTGAGGCTCATCAAAAGCCTAATCCAACCGTCGAGCATGAACTGCCAGTGGGGCCCGCCGTCTTTTGCCAGCACATTGTGCATGTCCTTGTCAGAGATCAGTGTAAGTAAGCCAGCTTCGCTATATAAGAGTCAGACTGTCCGTCGGTGCCAGCAGATGCGCATCATGTACAAGGCAGGTGCAGAGACCACGCTGCCAGCCAAGATGCGACTCGCCGCCAAAAGACACGGGGGGTCGCCTCCACCCCCAAACCGATAGAGAATATGTGTGTGCTGCGTGTCTCTTCTCTCCACCAACTGTGTCACCTGTTTTACAGCCTTTTTCAAGGTCGCCACTGCTATGCCTTTTGTCGCCCTTTTTTGCTTGAGATGCCCCAGAGACGAAAGCCGCGCCTGCTGATTGGGTTAGCTGCCAGCATGGCCGCAGAAAAAGAGGCATCCAAAGCCGTCAACCGACAGAAGCTACTGTGAGCACGAGGTGCCATTCCCCAGTAAGGATGTCACACTGTGCGACTCCGCCAAAAGGCAACCACATCACGCGGACAAGCCAAAAGTTGCTTTTCGCCTTCGTATCGCGCCAGGCAGTTAGTTGCAATTCTGCCCAGGACAGGACAAGAAAGGCAACATCAGCGCCGTCCTTGTTCTTGCGTGGGCGCCAAAGCCATCATTCCACAGGCCGAGTCAGGAGTTTTTCCTGAGTCTCCCCTCTGAGACATTGAATGGCTTGTATGCAGGCGACGCCGCGACAGCCTTGAGAACTATTTTGGTCAAAGTCATCGGGCCTGCTCAACCTGGTATGCCCAGATGAGACAAGAGTCCTTGTCAACAATAAACCTGGAAGGGACGGTTAGCAAGGTCGTTATGTGGTTACTCAATGGATAACGTGCAGCTGCACGTCAATGCTCATCAGTGCAGCTGTGGAGGCTAGCAACCCGTCAACGGGATCTGACAAGGAGGGTGTGCGGTACGTCAACTTTGGTCAACAAGCGTCACGCCCTTATTCTTTTCTCTGAAATTTGATGGGAGAAAAAAGATGTCAGCTCTAACCCAGGCTGCCGAGTCAGTAACTCGAAAGCTGAAGAATTCCCCCCAGACCCAAAAGAGGGACGGCTTGGCGAACGGTGGCAAAGCCTTGCATCTCTCCTATGCCTAACTATCTGCACCGCACTCCAACCTTCTGCTTCCACTTGCACAGCGGGTCGTTGGCAGCCACACCTGTCGCATCCTTGCCCAACAAGCCCCGCACGTTACGAGCGAGGCGGCCGGCCGGATAGAGTCAGCCTGTTTGCGACATCTCTCATGCTCCGCCATGCACCGTGGTCGTCGATCTGTCTCTAGGCAGAGGGCAAGATCCTCCCGTTTCACCGAACAGCCTGACGGCTGACTCAACCTACTGCCAGTAGGATGTCGCGCCGGAACGTGAACCGGGAGCATAGCCTGACAAAGCAAATCAGGGAGGTCGCACGCGCGGCATGGCTTGTCATATGCCTGTCTCGCACGAGTACCGAAAAGGCCTGCCGCTGCTGGTGTTACCCTCAAAAAAGACTTGCATGCTAGTTTTGCCGGCTGCCTTTGTTCGAGAGAGCGAAAGAGGGAGGGGGGTGTATCCAATGTTTGTGCGCTAAAACGGCCATCATCGTGGTGTACCTTGCAGACCCGGGTAGCGCAGTGACTTGCGAGTTCAAACAAAAACCCAGCTCGACAGGCATATTGCACCTGATTCCTCCTGAATTGCCTCCACAAAAAGGTAGACTAGAACGTTCAGCTGATTCGGCTCGATACAATCAGCAAAGGCTTCCAGGACGGCTACTCAACCACTCAGAGACTGTTGCAGGAACTCTTGGCCCCATCCCATGCGACGCCGACGGCTCGCCAACCAACCACCGGAACAAGGCCCGATGCCGCCCGCTAATAAGAAGGGGCGACTCGGGCTGGGGCGAGGCGATGGAGAACAGAAATGGGGGGTGGGAGCGGCAGGCCCGTTTCTTTCTGGGCGCTGCACCAGCGGGACTTGTGTGTGGGCTGCCGTCATCGCCATCATGTGCTCCCCGTACTGCCTGGGTGTAGTTGCATCTAGGCTGTCAGTGTCCAGTGTCAAGGGATCGAAGCTTGTGCACAGCGGCAGGTGCGAGAAGAGGCTGGCATACCACAGACACCACCACCCGTAGGGTGCCAATGAAAGGGAGGGAGTGATCCGTTTGAGCATGATGTCCCTTCCACACACATACAGGGAGGAGGACTAGTGTAGATGGTTTGCCGCCCATCGATTTCCCTTTTCCTCTCCTTCCCTCTCGCCGTTGCTGCCGAAGTCTTGTCTGATGCAGAAGTAACGCCGCCCTGGTGGATGTCTTATTGTTGCTTCTTTTTTCCAAGCGCTATTATGTTCGGTAACTAATCACCGGTGTCGTCTACATCGGCGACTCAGTCTTGGTTGTTGTTTTTTTTTTTGGGCTTCTCGCAGACGAGGGTCTTGCAGCCCTTTCGCGCCGCGGAAGGACGGGTCTGCGGCCATTCAGAGCGGCCAAGTGCAAACCGTGCCCTCATTTTTCCCCTGGTCTTTCCCATTACATCCTCTGGAAACTTGACTCCTTCATCTCTCTACTGATAATTCCCCTCGGCGACCGTGTTAGCCTACAGCCCTTGGACAACCTCGGTACCCTGCCTGCTCGCTCACAAACGAACAACTGTCGAGCAACCAAACGCCCCAGCGCTATCAGGCAGCACAAGCGCGGCGCAACCTGCACGTTTGAACGTACCAATTTTTTTTTTCTCGAAAGAGGCAACACAAGCAGGAACACGGAGAAACGAGTACAAATTCTGCGGTGCTTCCACAACGCTTCGCGCAAAGGACTCGCTCGTTTCCGTTTGGTGTAGTTGCACAGTTTTGCAGATATACCAAGCGGCGTTGCGCGCCTCCCTTGCCCACGCGAGCTGGCACCCGTCTGACTCGAGCCGCCACAGCTGGAAAACCCGAGTCAGCAAACGAACGCCGTCTTTTGGCAGCAGAGGACTTGGGCGGGTTTATTTTTCCTCCTGTAGCAGTTTTGCTACCTTATCCGTGCCCAGACGCTTCATCTACTTCGAGTTCCTCTTTAGTCGCTTCCCGCTGAATCATTATTACCCGGCCCCCGATGCCTCGCTACCGACAAAGTCACGTCGTTTCTCCTGGGTTATTCTTTTATCACTGTTAGGGCATTCTGTCAAGCAACATAATCCCTCCATGTGAGATGGACAACCCATTCACAAACAAGGAACATGTAAGTGAGATGTGAATGCTTTGTCGCATAACCACATCAGCGCCATTAGCATGCTAATCCGCTACTGCAGAGATTCGTTCTCGCTGAGATGATCAAGAATAGCTCGGTGGATGTATATCAACTCGAGGGTTTCGTCAAAGCCCATGGCATCGTTCCAGATTGGCTGAATATGCAGCTACCGCGAGGTAAGGCGTTACCAACTAGGTCTCATAGTTGACCACTGCCAAAGCTGTCTAGCTACTAACACTTATCCATAGGTCGCAATATGAATGAATGTATGCTTGCAACGAAGCAACTTTCTGCGCCTTACCACAGTCGCGAGCGTAACTCTTCCGGTAGTAGCCATGGCGACTACCCATCCATCAGCCAAGCGATGAGATCGCCTCCCACCTTGCAACCTACCATTCATCCACCACAACCGCCATCCTATCAAGGGTCCTCGTCGATATTACCTCGCCCATTGCCCAACGGCATCCTGCCAAAGTCAGCGACGACCACGACCCTTGTAACTATGCCAGACAGCAAAAGTCCGCGCGTCAAGTCTGCGCAAGGAGCCGCGAGCACGCCTAAGCCGCCACCAAAGAAGCGTGGCCGTCCCTCCAGAGCAGACCGGGCGAAGCGAGAACTGCGACCACTGCTTCCACAACATCTAATGCCAAGGCCGCCCGTTGACCACCACCAGCAGCAGTACATTTACCAGCCTGGAATGTACTATCCCCCTCAAACTCTGCCACCAGCAGTAGCAATGCAGGATTCACGTCCAGTGCACGGGCAGTCTCCAGAGCCTGCTCCATCAACGAAGAAGAGGCGGAGAAATAGCACGCCAGAGAGGCTGCCTCCTGTCGGCGATATTATGGGCACTCCGAAATCGAGAGACGGAGATTGATGTTTTCTTCACATTCGATTCCTTTTTTTTTTCCTTTTTCCATTTATTCATTTTGCTCGGACATGATTTTCGACACGTTTTAATTACCGACCAGCATTGGGCGGCGTCATGGTTGATTTGAGGGAGACTTTACGCCCGTTATGACACGAGGATCTCGGTGGCTATCTCTTGGGACTTGGTTCAGTATTTGCTGGGTATATACACAGATAGACAATATAAACTGCTTTGTACTTGGAGACGAGCATATACGGTGGAGAAACGATGCAGTTGGCCGACGGCCTTTTGCCGGCTGCCTTTTGCCGGCTGCCATATTACTAGTAAGAACAGTCAATAGGCACGGAACACATAGTAGTCCTATATGATATATTAGAGCTTTTCCAATCATAGCCCGACAATTCGTGTGGTTACTTGTGCCTTTTTTTGCATTTGATAAAAGACATTGCTTTCGGTTCCCATACTCGCAGGGTGCTATAAACATCAACTCCAAAATAAAGAAATGGCTCATGCGCATACCCTAGCCTCTAAAGGGGGAGTGTGTGTGTCTCTCATCTACCTCGTGATATATTCTTACAGAGCCTTGACAATCTTCTCCATGCTGTCGACGAGGATATCGCAGTGGTGCTCCTGCAGCGTCAGCATGGGACGAAGGCGGACGGCGGAGGCGCCGGAGCCACCAATGTTGATGCCAAACTCCTTGGCCTTTGCGAGGAACTGGTCGCGCTTGGGGCTGTCAAATGCGATAAAGGTGCCCTGGCCCTTGCCGCGAAGGTTCTTAAAGTGGTCGGGGTAGCGCTTGGCAAGGCCCTCCAATTTGGCAAAGAGGTAGTCACCGACGCGGGCGGTGTGGTTGACGAGGTCGAGGCGCTCTACCTCCTCAATGATGGCGCGGAAGATCATGGCGCGCGCGGGGTCGCCCATCCAGGTATTGAATTGGCGGTAGGCCTTATTGGGCCGCAGGGCGTGGGAGGCGTAGTAGTAGCCGGCCGTCTGGGCCTTTTTCGAAAAGGTGACCATGTCCGGAGGGTCCTGCAGGTTCCAGTGCTCGTGCGCCCAGAACTTGCCGGTAGCGCCGACGCCGGTCTGGACCTCATCGGCGATGAGGAGGACGTTGTGCTTGCGGGTGAGCGCGCGCAGCTTCTGGAAGAATTCGGGGCTGGCGTGGTTGTCACCGCCCTCGGACTGGATGGGTTCGACCATGACGGCGGCGGGCGGCAGGTGCCAGTTCTGAATGAGGTGCTCGACCTCGTCGAGAGAGGCCTGCTCGGCCTTGCGGTTCTCCTCGACGTGCTCCTCGAGCGGGTACTTGAGCTGCGGGAAGGCGGCTTGAGGCCAGTCAAAGGCGGGAATGTCAAGCTTGTGGATGGGCTTGGAGCGCGTCGTGGACAGGGAGCCAAAGAGACGGCCGTGAAAGGCCGTCTTGAAGGATAGGATGGACAGCTGGGCGGCGCCGGGCGCCTGGTTGTTCATGGATGAGGTAAGCTCTTCCTCGGTAAACTCCACGTCAGGCCCGCCACGCTCGAGCTGGCGGCGGTAGATGAAGGCGGCCTTGTAGGCGAGCTCATTGGCGTCGGAACCGGCTAGCGCGGTGAAGACATTGCTCAGACCCTTGGGAGCGACCTTGAGGATGCCCGTTTTAAGGATCTCGGCCCAGTCACTGGAGGGAAAATTTCCCAGCGCGGGGCGATTGATGAGGGCGTTGACCATTTGCGGGCTGGAAGCGGCCTTGGCAAGGTGCGCATTGTTGTAACCAACGGGGATGGAGGCAATTTGCGCATAGCTGCAAGTTTTCTATGTTAGTTGTGAACTCTTCTTGGCTGAGTTCTTATGTATATAGGCTCTGCTGGGGCAACGTACACATCAAGCATCATGTTGCCATCAGGGTCGGCAATGTAATTGCCAATGCTCTTGCTGTAGTCGGAGAGAAAGTTGACGCTGCGCGTGTCAAAGACCTGGTCGAGCTCTGAAATGGCCTTTTTGCCGTTGGGACCGGGAATCGCAGTCTTGACAGTAGGCGCCTCGGGCTCCTCCGGGAAGAAGCTCTTGGACGAGGCGAAGCGCATGGCTCCCGGGACGACGGCGGCGGTGCGCAGAGGCAGCGACCCAGTGGCGGCGGCGCCTCGACCGACGGCAGATCTAATGGCGGCGGCCATTATGACGGAGACGAGGGGGTATCCTTTGTTTCAAGGCTATATATGACGGAACAAGAACTGATAGACATTAGCGAGGATTGGGACTGCTTTGTGTAGCTACTGAGACGGTGTGTCGAGGTCGTGGCCAGTGACAGACAGGAAGGCGCCGTCGGCGTCATGCTTACCTAGGCTGATGCACGATGACGGCACCGACGCTCTCACTGTTTTCTCGCTCGACTACCAGACTGAAGCCACGAGCTACCGTTTCAAAACAGGGAGAGAGAAAGAGGTGACGAGAATGCAAGAAGAAAGGAGTGTTGTTGAGAAGGAGGAGGCAAGACAAGAGGGAGACGGAACTCGGAGGGAAACCCGGCGAGAGACGGCGGGGTTGGAGTAGGACCTTTTTTTTTTTTGGCAGGACCCAACGAGGCACCACAGCTCCCATGTTGCGTATTGTGTGGGGTAATTCTAGAACCCAGACAGTCTCAACAGCCACTCATAAGGCTGCTTTTGAGTGGGCATGTAATGTTGGTTAGAGGGCGCATTTTCTTACTTGGTGGAAATAAAAAGAAAAACGACAGCACAAGACCCAAACGTGTCTTGTTCATCACCAGCTAGGCCACCGGTTGGCTGCCGGAGGGCGGCAGGCCGGGACTGTGCAGTGGCTGGGTGGGTGGATGCCGGGGGCAGGCTTTAGTGGGGTTTTGCTGGAGAAGCAACCCCGCGAGACTGGGTTTTTGGTGGGTTCAAGGCCCTGTTCTTTGGGGG